>NC_041384.1:124156337-124283370 GCF_002162155.2 Triticum dicoccoides | reverse complement strand
GTCAGTTGGGGCGGGGTGCGGGCGGTGGCGTCAGTTGGGATGGGGTGCCGACGGCGCAGGGCCGGCAGCGCCGGTTGGGGCGGGGTACGGGAGGCGAATCGATCTGGGGCGGGTGGTGAGCATCGATCTGGGGCGGGTGGCGGGCATCGGCCGGTTTGGGGCAGGAGGTGCGGGATGTAGGTGGTGGATCAGGATTGAGGGAGGTGGGGTGGGTTTTTTATTTTCTTTTGTTTGTCGCTGCCCGGTTTAGAAGTTCAGAACATCCCGTCGGGCCCATATATATAGGGTCGGGCTATTCGTCACCCTGGGTGAGGAATAGTTATTCTTCACCCCCCCTCTATTTTACTATCAATGCACCGTAATTTTACGTTCCGTAAGTTTTGTCTTATTTCCAGCGCAAAAAGGGACCGTAAGAAAATATATAATCGCCGTAAAAAATATTTTATGTTATGTAAAATTACAAACATAAAAACATAGTCTAAAATACACATAAACTGTAAATTTTCTTGTCTTATAAACTATATTTTTATTTTCTTATGTCAAATTTTACGTAGTGAATCAATAGGAATGTAACTATTTGAATTTGAAATGTAATTTAATTATGAAATGATCGTAAGATTACCTCGGATGAAAAATAACTTATTCTGCAGCCTGGGTGATGAATAGTAACACTATATATATATTGTCATATGATCTCTTATGCTAAAGTAACAATTCAATCACAATTTCAAGTATGAATTAGAAACTTTATCGAGAACCAACAAACTATAATCTCAGTCATTGAAGCAATTGTAATTTATCATAACATAGAAAAGAGTCAATATAAGAGCTTTTCAGGAATTCCACATACTCAACTATCATTTAGTCTTTCACAATTGCTAACACTCATGTGATATTTATGGTTATGAAGTTTTAATCGGACACAGAGAAAGATAGGGGCTTATAGTTTTGCCTCCCAACCTTTTACCTCAAGGGTAATGTCAACAATAATAGTTCATGAAAACTCACATCCTATTAGCCATATATATCAGGATCTTTCCAACACATTGTGCTTGCCAAAGATAAAATGTAAAAAGGAAAGGTGAAGATCATCATGACTCTTGTATGAAGTTTAAGACAAGAATAAAATATAGGCCCTTTGCAGATGGAAGCAGAGGTTGTCATGTGATTTTATGGTTGGATGCACAAAATCTTAATGCGAAAGAACGTCACTTTATATTGCCACTTGTGATATGGACCTTGTCGGTGTCAAAACCGGCTGATCTCGGGTAGGGGGTCCCGAACTGTGCGTCTAAGGCGGATGGTTACAGGAGGCAGGGGACACGATGTTTTACCAAGTTCGGGCCCTCTTGATGGAGGTAAAACCCTACGTCCTGCTTGATTAATATTGATGATATGGGTAGTACAAGAGTAGATCTACCACGAGATCAAAGAGGCTAAACCCTAGAAGCTAGCCTATGGTATGATTGTATGTTGTCCTATGGACTAAAACCCTCCGGTTTATATAGACACTAGAAAGGGCTAGGGTTACACAAGGTCGGTTACAAAGGAGGAGATATACATATCCGTATTGCCTAGCTTGCCTTCCACGCCAAGTTGAGTCCCATCCGGACACGAGACGAAGTCTTCAATCTTGTATCTTCATAATCCAACAGTCCGGCCAAAGGATATAATCCGGCTGTCCGGAGACCCCCTAATCCAGGACTCCCTCAGACCTTTATTAGGTAGTCCGTCGCTTTTATTTCTTCCACATCACAAGATCGTATAAAGCTTATTTTCTCCACACTAATAAATCCTACATATTTAGAGAGCAATTTTTATTGCTTGCAACGATGACAACTTACTTGAAGGATCTTACTCAATCCATAGGTAGATATGGTGGACTCTCATGGCAAAACTAGGTTTAAGGATATTTGGAAGCACAAGTAGTATCTCAACTTGGTGCAAAGAATTTGGCTAGCATGAGAGGGAAAGGCAAGCTCAACATGTTGGATGATCCATGACAATATAATTTATTTCAGATGTAAGAAAACATAACCCATTACGTTGTCTTCCTTGTCCAACATCAACTCTTTAGCATGTCATATTTTAATGAGTGCTCACAATCATAAAAGATGTCCAAGATACTATATTTATATGTGAAAACCTCTCTTTCTTTATTACTTCCTATTAATTGCAACGATGACCAAAACTTTGTTTGTCAACTCTCAACAACTTTTATTCATCATACTCTTTATATGTGAAGTCATTACTCTCCATAAGATCCATATGATCTCTTTATTTCTTTTTATTCTTTATCTTTTATTTTTATTCCCTCAAGATCATAGCAAGATAATCAAGCCCTTGACTCAACACTAATCTTTATTATATATAGATCACGGACTCGATTACACAGAAGGATCATAAAGCAAAACTCAAAACTAGATCATACTAAAACTTTATTCTACTAGATCAAGATATTACCAAAAGGATCGAACTAAGAAAAATGGCAAAGATAAAAGTGTGACGATGATACGATACCGGGGCACTCCCCCAAGCTTGGCAGTTGCCAAGGGGAGTGCCCATACCCGATACTCAGTTCTCCTTTGTTGGTGAAGAAGGTGTTGGTGATGATGGATAGTCGCACATCGAGCGTAGGAGGTCCTCCAATTTGCGGATAATGCCCTTGAGTGCGATGATATGATCCTTCAACAAAATATTTTCACTCATGAGATACTTGTTTTGAATGCGAGCTAACTCAATCATCTTGAAAACTTCAATCTCCGTTGGGGTAAAGAGATTATGATGAGGTTGAAGGATGTCTTCTTCTACTACTGCCGGAACTTGATCCCCCACGACCTTCTTGATCCTGTCAACCTTGTTGATCTCTTTGATCCCTTATCTCTTCAACTCTATCTTCATTAGCCAAGCATCATTGCCCTCATTGTTGGAGGAGGAGGGAGACGACATGATGCCTGGCCTTAACAACCCTAGCAGAAAACAGCTCGAAACAAAAACATGAGATTTTTGCGTGGTACAGTGGTCAAAACCTTCGGGAGATTATACAATGATTTTGTACTGACCAAAAGAAGTATCGTGCAAGAAAACGGAGTCCGGAGAGCACACGAGGTGCCCACAAGGCAGGGGGCGCTCCCTCCACCCTCGTGGACGCCTCATGTCCTTCCCGGACTGCTTTTTATTTTCCTATTTTCTTAAATATTCCAAAACAGAGAAAAATGCTATTGGAACTGTTTTGGAGTCAGTTTACTTACCGTACCACACACCTATTCCTTTTCGGAGTCTGAAACGTTCAGGAAAGTGTCCCTTATGTATTCCTCCAGGGTTATAGTTTCAATAACATTAGTTTCAACATTTATGGGATTACCTGAGATGGAATGTTTGGTTCTTTGACCATTCACCACCCTCGGATTTGTGCCTTCGAAGTTGTTGATTTTTATGGCATCGGAGCGGCAGACCTCCTCAATGACGTAAGGACCTTCCCATTTAGAGAGGAGTTTTCCTGCAAAAAATCTTAAACAAGAGTTGTATAACAATACATAATCACCTATATTAAACTCACGCTTTTGTATCCTTTTGTCATGCCATCTTTTAACTTTTTCTTTAAACAGTTTGGCATTCTCATAAGCCTGGGTTCTCCATTCATCAAGTGAGCTAATGTCAAAAAGCCTCTTCTCGCCGGCAAGTTTGAAATCATAATTGAGCTCTTTAATGGCCCAAAATGCCTTATGTTCTAGTTCGAGAGGTAAGTGACATGCATTTCCATAAACCATTTTATACGGAGACATACCCATAGGATTCTTATATGCAGTTCTATAGGCCCATAATGCATCATCAAGTTTCTTGGACCAATTCTTCCTAGATCTATTAACAATATTTTGCAAAATTAATTTAAGCTCTCTATTACTCAATTCTACTTGACCACTAGACTGTGGATGATATGGAGATGCAATTCTATGATTAACATCATACTTAGCAAGCATATTACTAAAAGCACCATGAATAGAATGTGAACCACCATCAGTCATTAAATATCTAGGGACTCCAAACCTCGGAAAAATAACTTCTTTAAGCATCTTAATAGAGGTGTTATGATCAGCACTACTAGTTGGAATAGCTTCTACCCACTTAGTAACGTAATCAACAACAACTAAAATATGTTTATACCCATTAGAGGAAGGAAACGGTCCCATATAATCAAAGCCCCAAACATCAAATGGTTCAATAACAAGTGAATAATTCGTAGGCATTTCTTGACATCTACTAATATTACAAATTCTTTGACATTCATCACAAGACAAGACAAACTTACGGGCATCTTTGAAGAGAGTAGGCCAATAAAAACCGGATTGCAATACCTTATGTGCAGTTCTATCTCCAGCGTGGTGTCCTCCATAAGCCTCAGAGTGACACTTGCACAGGATCTGTTCCTATTCATGCTAAGGTACACAACGTACAATAAAACCATCTACTCCTTCTTTATAAAGGTGTCAGTCATCCCAAAAGTAATGTCTTAAATCATAGAAGAACTTTTTCTTTTACTGGTATGTGAAACTAGGTGGTAAAAATTTAGCAACAATATAATTAGCACAATCAGCATACCATGGAGCAGTACGAGAAGCATTTATGACAGCTAGTTGTTCATCAGGAAAGCTATCATCAATAGGTAGTGGGTCATCAAGAACATTCTCTAACCTAGACAAGTTGTCTGCAACGGGGTTCTTAGCTCCCTTTCTATCAATAATATGCAAATCAAATTCTTGAAGCAAGAGAACCCATCTAACAAGTCTAGGTTTAGCATGTTTCTTTTCCATAAGATATTTAATAGCAGCATGATCAGTGTGAATAGTTACTTTAGAATCAACAATATAAGGTCTGAACTTATCACAAGCAAATACAACTACTAAAAATTCTTTTTCAGTAGTAGCATAATTTCTCTGGGCACTGTCTAGAGTTTTACTAGCATATTGGATATCATTTAATTTCTTATCAACTCTTTGCCCTAGAACAGCCCCTACAACATAATCACTAGCATCACCCATAATTTCAAATGGTAAATTCCAATCAGGAGGCTGAACAATAGGTGCAGAAATCAAAGCTTTCTTAAGTATTTCAAATGCTTCTACACAATCATCATCAAAGACAAATGGAACATCTTTTTGTAAGAGATTAGTCAGAGGCCTAGAAATTTTAGAAAAGTCCTTAATGAACCTCCTATAAAAACCGACATGACCAAGAAAACTTCTTATACCTTTAATGTCCTTAGGACACGTCATCTTTTCAATAGCATCAACTTTAGCTTTATCAACTTCAATACCTCTTTCGGAAATTTTATGCCCCAAGACAATGCCTTCATTAACCATAAAGTGGCACTTCTCCCAATTCAAGACAAGATTAGTTTCTTCACATCTATGCAAAACTCGATCAAGGTTGCTTAAGCAACCATCAAAAGAAGTTCCATATACAAAAAAAAATCATCCATGAATACCTCAACAATCTTTTCACAAAAGTCAGAGAATATAGCAGTCATACATCTTTGAAAGGTAGCAGGTGCATGCATAAACCAAAAGGCATACGTCTATAAGCAAAGGTACCGAAAGGGCAAGTAAAAGTTGTCTTTTCTTGATCCTCTTTTGACACAGGTATTTGAAAGAAACCAGAATAACCATCTAGAAAGCAAAAATGTGTATGTTTGGATATTCTTTCTAGCATTTGATCCTTTTTAGTAGCTTTCTTTAATTTGCGGAAAAGAATTACCATTCTATAACCTGTAACAATTCTTTGTGGGATCAATTCATCTTTATCATTAGGAACAACAATAATACCTCCCTTCTTAGGGACACAATGGACATGACTTACCCACTGACTGTCAGCAACGGGATAAATTATACTTGCCTCCAGAAGCTTTAGTATTTCTTTTCTTACCACTTCTTTCATCTTAGGATTTAACTGTCATTGGTGATCAACAACCGGTTTCGCGTCTTTCTCCAATTTTATTTTGTGCTGGCATAGAGTGGGACTAATGCCCTTAAGATCATCAAGAGGATATCCAATAGCGGGATGGTGCTTCTTCAAAGTTTTCAATAATTTCTTTTCCTCATGCTTTGAAAGGTTAGCACTAATAATAACAGGATATTTCTCCTTCTCATCAAGATAAGCATATTTAAGAGTATCAGGTAAAGTTTTAAGCTCAAACACGGGATCACCCTTGGGTGGAGGAGGATCCCCTAGAATTTCAATAGACAAATTGTGTTTCAAAATAGGTCCCTGTATAAAGAATACTTCATCTATTTCCCTTCATTCATAAACATATCATTTTCATGGTCTAGCAAATATTGTTCTAAAGGATCACTAGGAGGCACGGCAATAGAAGCAAGACCAATAATTTCATCTTCACTGAGCAATTCTTTATCATGGGGTTGTCTACGAATTTTAGCAAAGTTAAATTCATGAGACATATCCCCTAAACCAACAGAAACAATATCCTTATTGCAATCTATCTTAGCATTAACAGTATTCAAGAAGGGTCCAAGAAAAATAATGGGACAAAAGATATCTTGTGGGGAACCAAGAAGAAGAAAATCAGTAGGATATTTAACTTTCCCACACAAGACTTCAACATCTCTAACAATCCCAACTGGTGAAATAGTGTCTCTATTGGCAAGTATAATAGTAACATCAATTTCCTCTATCTCAGCAGGTGCAATATCATGCATAATTTCTATATATAAGGAATGAGGTATTGCACTTGCACTAGCACCCTATCACATAAGCCATGATAGCAATGATCTCCTATTTTAACAGAAATAACAGGCATGCCTACAACAGGTCTATATTTAATTTTGGTATCGGGTCTAGCAATTCTAGCAGCTTCATCACATAAGTAAATAACATGCCCATCAATCTTATCGGCCAAGAGATCTTTAACCATAGCAACACTAGGTTCAACTTTCATTTGCTCAGAGGGAGTAGGTGTTCTAGTATTAGTCTTACGAACTACAGTTGAAGCTTTAGCATGATTCTTTATTCTAGCAGGGAAGGGTGGTTTCTCAATATAAGTAGTAGGAACAGTAGGATCATTATAAGTGATAGTCTTTTCTTCAACTTTAATTGGTGAAACTACTTATATTTAAACCACTTCTCCTTAGGAGATCAACATGAGTAGCAAAGGATTCATAGAAATAAGTTACTATCTCAGAGTCAAGTCCATATTTACTGCTAAATTCACGGAAAGCATCGGTATCCATAAAGGATTTAACACAATCAAACTTAGGTGTTATACCTGACTCCTTAGCTTCGTCGAGGTCCCAATCTTCAGAGTCGCGCTTAATTCTTTCCAATAAATCCCATTTGAATTCAATAGTCTTCATCATAAAAGAACTAGTACAAGAAGTATCGAGCATGGAGCGATTATCGAGAGAAAGCCGAGCATAAATTTTTTGAATAATAATTTCTCTTGAGAGCTCATGATTGGGGCGTGAATATAACATTGACTTAAGCCTCCCCCAAGCTTGAGCGATGCTTTCTTCTTGGCGAGGGAAAAAATTATATATATAATTACGATCACGATGAACAAGATGCATAGGATAAAACTTCTGATGAAATTCCAATTTGAATCGGCTGTAGTTCCATGATCCCATATCATCACATAGCCTAAATCATGTCAATGCCTTTAACTTCAAAGATAAAGGGAAGACCTTGTTCTTGATAACATCCTCGGGCATACATGCAAGCTTAAATAATCCACAAAATTCATCTATATAGATTAGGTGCAAATCAGGATGCAATGTTCCATCTCCTGTAAAAGGATTAGCTAGCAGTTTCTCTATCATAACCGAAGGAATTTCAAAGTAAAAAAATTAGTAGGTTCAGTAGGTTGAGGAGCAACTCTTTGCTCTACTGGTCGGGGTGAAGATACCCCGAACAAGCCCCTCAAAGGATTATGTTCCATAGTAACAAGTGACAGTAAATTTCAGCACCCTATATAAATTTTTTCTTACCAAATTCCACTCACCAAAGGCGCTTCACTCCCCGGCAACGGCGCCAGAAAAGAGTCTTGATGACCCACAAGTATAGGGGATCTATCATAGTCCTTTCGATAAGTAAGAGTGTCGAACCCAACGAGGAGCAGAAGGAAATGATAAGCAATTTTCAGTAAGGTATTCTCTGCAAGCACTGAAATTATCGGTAACAGATAGTTTTGTCATAAGGTGATTTGTAACGGGTAACAAGTAATGAAAGTAAATAAGGTGCAGCAAGATGGACCAATCCTTTTTTTAGCAAAGGACAAGCCTGGACAAACTCTTATATAAAGGAAAACGCTCCCGAGGACACGTGGGAATTACCATCAAGCTAGTTTTCATCACGTTCATATGATTCACGTTCGATACTTTGTTAATTTGATATGTGGGTGGACCGGTGCTTGGGTACTGCACTTCCTTGGACAAGCATCCCACTTATGATTAACCCCTATTGCAAGCATCCGCAACTACAATAGAAGTATTAAGGTAAACCTAACCATAGCATGAAACATATGGATCCAAATCAGCCCCTTACGAAGCAACGCATAAACTAGTGTTTAATCTTCTGTCACTCTAGCAACCCATCATCTACTTATTACTTCGCAATGCCTTCCGCTAGGCCCAAACAATGATAAAGTGTCATGTAGTCAATGTTCACATGGCACCACTAGAGGAAAGACAACATACATCTCATCAAAATATCGAACGAATACCAAATTCACATGACTACTTATAGCAAGACTTCTCCCATGTCCTCAGGAACAAACGTAACTACTCACAAATAATATTCATGTTCATAATTAGAGGGGTATTAATATGCATAATGGATCTGAACATACGATCTTCCACCAATTAAACCAACTAGCATCAACTACAAGGAGTAATCAACACTACTAGCAACCCACAGGTACCAATCTGAGGTTTTGAGACAAAGATTGGATAGAAGAGATGAACTAGGGTTTGAGATAAGATGGTGCTGGTGAAGATGTTGATGGAGATTGACTCCTCCCGATGAGAGGATCGATGGTGATGATTTCCCCCTCCCGGAGGGAAGTTTCCCCGGCAGAACAGCTTCGCCGAAGCCCTAGATTGGTTCTGCCAAGGTTCCACCTCGTGGCGGCGGAGTTTCGTCCCGTGAGCTTGCTTATGATTTTTTCCTGGACGAAAAACTCCATATAGCCAAAGATGGGCATCAGAGGGCTGCCAGGGGGCCCACGAGGTAGGGGGCGCGCCCAGGGGGGTAGGGCGCGCCCCCACCCTCATGGATGGTGGGTGGCCCCCTCTTGTACTTCTTTCGCCCAATGTTTTTTATATATTCTGAAACGTGCTCCCGTGAAGTTTCAGGAATTTTGGAGTTGTGCAGAATTGGTCTCTAATATTTGCTCCTTTTCCAGCCCAGAATTCCAGCTGTCGGCATTCCCTCTCTTCATGTAAACCTTGTAAAATAAGAGAGAATAGGCATAAGTATTGTGATATAATGTGTAATAACAACTCATAATGCAATCAATATTGATATGAAATCATGATGCAAAATGGACGTATCACATCCCCAAGCTTAGGCTCTTACATCCTTCCTTCATCCATCGTAAGATAACCCAAAATTTGAAAACTTCAATCACACAAAACTCAAAAAAGCCTTCGTGATATCCGTTAGTATAAGAATAATAAACTACTACTATAAGTGTTGTATCAAACCAATTCATATTTTGTTTTTGTATTATATCTATTGTATTCCAACTTTTCTATGGCAAAAACTCATCAAAGAAAACCATAGAGCCATCAAAATAAGCACACAACACAAAGAAAACAGAATATATCAAAATAGAACAGTCTGCAGCAATCTGATTATTTTGAATACTTATGTAACTCCAAAAACTCTTAAAAACTAGGGAGACCTGAGTAATCTGTATATTGATCAACCGCAAGTGGAATGGGTATTTTATCGCTCTTTGGTAAGAAATGAAAATTAATTTTGTGAGCGTAAAAGTTTCTGTTTTTTAGCAAGATCAAACAACTATCACCCAATAAGATCCTAAAGGCTTTACTTGGCACAAACACTAATTAAAATATAAAAAACACAATCATAACAGTAGCATAATTGTGCTAACACTCAAAAACAGGAAGCAAAAAAGCAAAAATAAAATTTATTCATTGGGTTGCCTCCCAACAAGCGCTATAATTTTACGCCCTTAGCTAGGCATAAAGCAAGGATCTAAGTTTTGTCATCCTTCTTCTTCTTAGTTTTCTTAGAGGTGTTTCCGTCATGAGGTTTTGTAAACAAAACATAAAAAATATTATCCATGGAAACTCTAGCATTCCTCAATTGGTTTTCATAATAGCCCCTTTGATTTCCTGCAACAATCCAAGAGTAGTGTTGATTAACATTATTAAAAACTTGTTGGATTATATCTAGAACGGGGACTTCCTTTTTAAGATTCTCATCAAAGATATTATTGTCCCCAAACAAATGCCTTAGTGCGTAGTCACTATTGTAAAGAATTTCATCTATCACGGGTTTTTCACGATTCATACCATCAAAATCAAAGATTTCCCAAGCTTCCCGAATTATGTAGTCAAACACGTTCATAACAACGAGAGTGGCCAGCTTTTTAAACCTTAGGATTCTTTATTTCCGGAAGCTCAAAAAACAATCTTTGCCAGGTAGGATGAGTACGAATAAATTTACTTTCAATTTTTAGAACTAGTGCTGAAACAACATCTGCATAAGGTCTAGTAGTTTTAAGTATAGGAGTACTATCATCAAGACTTAGGTTTCCAACACAATTGAAAAATTCTTGGATACGTTCTTTTCCCATAACGTCCCCTTGCCCCAAGATAAAAGTTTTACCATCAAAATTGCCTATATGTCCAATCTTAGGAGTCAACCCATCATCTGTTGGTGCCATAACGAAATCACTCATGATTGCAAGCAAAGAATAGATCTGACAAGAAAACGGCGAACGGGAAAGAGAGGCGAATAAAACGGCAAAATTTTGTGAAGTGGGGGAGAGGAAAATGAGAGGCAAAAGGCAAATGATATAAATTGCAAGGAGATGAGATTTGTGACTAGGAACCTGGTTATGTTGAAGATCCTCCCCGGCAACGGTGCCAGAAATTCCTTTTGATGTCACTTGAAGCTACGTCAGTTTTTTCCCCAAAGAGGAAGGGATGATGCAGCACATCAGCGGTAGGTATTTCCCTTAGATATGAAACCAAGGTTATCGAACCAGTAGGAGAACCAAGCAACTATTGTGGAATGTAGTAATTTCAAAAAAAATTGTACGCACACGCAAGACCATGGTGATGCATAGCAACGAGAGGGAAGAGTATTATCCACGTACCCTCGTAGACCATAAGCGGACGTGTTATGGGAACGCGGTTGATGTAGTCAAACGTCTTCACGATCCGACCGATCCAAGTACCGAACGCACGGCACCTCCGAGTTCAGCACATGTTCAGCTCGATGACGTCCCATGAACTCCGATCTAGCAGAGCTTCACAGAAGAGTTCCGTCAGCACGACGGCATGATGACGGTGATGATGTTGCTACCGACGCAGGGCTTCGCCTAAGCACCGCTACGATATGATCGAGGTGGATTATGGTGGAGGGGGGCACCGCACACGGCTAAGGGATCAATGATCAACTTGTGTGTCTATAGGGTGCCCCTTCCCCTGTATATAAAGGAGTGGAGGAGGGGGAGGGCCGACCCTCTCTATGGCGCGCCCTAGGGGAGTCATACTCCCACGAGGAGTAGGATTCCCCCTTTCCTAGTAGAACTAGGAGCCCTTCCAAGTAGTAGGAGTAGGAGAGAAGGAAAGGGAAAAGAGAAGAGAAGGAAGGAGGGGGCGCCGCCCCTCCCCCTAGTCCAATTCGTACTAAGCCTTGGGGGGCACGCAGCCTCCCATCTCTGTTTTCCCTAAAGGCCAGTAAGGCCCATATACTCCCCGGCGAATTCCCGTAACTCTCCGGTACTCCGAAAAATATCCGAATCACTCGGAACCTTTCCGATGTTCGAATATAGTCTTCCAATATATCGATCTTTATGTCTCGAACATTTAGAGACTCCTCGTCATGTCCCCGATCTCATCCGGGACTCCAAACTACCTTCGGTACATCAAATCACATAAACTCATAATACCGATCGTCACCGAACTTTAAGCGTGCGGACCCTACAGGTTTGAGAACTATGTAGACATGACCGAGACTCGTCTCTGGTCAATAACCAATAGCGGAACCTAGATGCTCATATTGGTTCCTACATATTCTACGAAGATCTTTATTGATCAAACCGCATAACAACATACATTGTTCCCTTTGTCATCGGTATGTTACTTGCCCGAGATTCGATCGTTGGCATCTCAATACCTAGTTCAATCTCGTTACCGGCAAGTCTCTTTACTCGTTCCGTAATGCATCATCCCGCAGCTAACTCATTAGTTACATTGCTTGCAAGGCTTATAGTGATGTGCATTACCGAGAGGGCCCAGAGATACCTCTCCGACAATCGGAGTGACAAATCCTAATCTCGATCTATGCCAACTCAACAAGTACCATCGGAGACACCTATAGAGCAGCTTTATAATCACCCAGTTACGTTGTGACGTTTGGTAGCACACAAAGTGTTCCTCCGGTGATCGGGAATTGCATAATCTCATAGTCATAGGAACATGTATAAGTCATGAAGAAAGCAATAGCAGTAAACTAAAACGATCAAGTGCTAAGCTAATGGAATGGGTCAAGTCAATCACATCATTCTGCTAATGATGTGATCCCGTTTATCAAATGATAACTGATGTCTATGGTTAGGAAACATAACCATCTTTGATCAACGAGCTAGTCAAGTAGAGGCATACTAGTGACACTCTGTTTGTCTATGTATTCACACATGTATTATGTTTCCGGTTAATACAATTCTAGCATGAATAATAAATATTAATAATAACTTTATTATTGCCTCTAGGGCATATTTCCTTCAGTCTCCCACTTGCACTAGAGTCAGTAATCTAGTTCACATCTTTATGTGATTAGTTCACATCTCCGTGTGACTAATACCCAAAGGGTTTACTAGAGTCAATAATCTAGTTCACATCGCTATGTGATTAACACCCAAAGAGTGACCATGTATTTCTTGTGAGAGAAGTTTAGTCTACGGGTCTGCAACATTCAGATCCGTATGTATTTCGCAAATTTCTATGTCTACAATGCTCTGCACGGAGCTACTCTAGCTAATTGCTCCCACTTTCAATATGTATCCAGATCGAGACTTAGAGTCATCTAGATCGATGTGAAAAGCTTGCATCGACGTAACTCTTTACGACGAACTCTTTTATCATCTCCATAACCGAGAAATATTTCCTTAGTCCTCTAAGGATAAATTTTGACCGCTATCCAGTGATCTACTCCTAGATCGTTATTGTACTCCCTTGCCAGAATCATGCTAAGGTATACAATAGGACTAGTAAACATCATAGCATACTTTCTAGAACCTATGACTGAGGCATAGGGAATGACCTTTCATTCTATTTCTATTTTCTGCTGTGGTTGGGTTTTGAGTCTTTACTCAACTTCACACCTTGCAACATAGGCAAGAACTCCTTCTTTGACTGTTCCATTTTGAACTACTTCAAAAAACTTGTCAAGGTATGTACTCATTGAAAAATCTTATCAAGCGTCTTGACCTATCTCTATAGATCTTGATGCTCAATGTGTAAGTAGCTTCATCGAGGTCTTTCTTTGGAAAACTCTTTTCAGATACTCCTTTATGCTTTCCAGAAAATTCTACATTATTTCTGATCAACACATATGCTTATCAGAAATGCTGTCGTGCTCCTACTCACTTTCTTGTAAATACAGGCTTCACCGCAAGTCTGTATAAAACCATATGCTTTGATCACTTTATCAAAGTATATATTCCAACTCTGAGATGCTTCCACCAGTCCATAGATGGATTGCTGGAGCTTGCACACTTTGTTAGCACCTTTAGGACTGATAAAACCTTCTTGTTGCATCATATACAACTCTTCTTGAAGAAATCCATTAAGGAATGCAATTTTGACATCCATTTGCCAGATTTCATAAAATGCGGCAACTGCTAACATGATTTGGACAGAGCTTTAAGCATCGATATGAGTGAGAAAATCTCATCGTAGTCAACACCTTGAACCTGTCGAGAACATTTTGCAACAATTCGAGCTTTTTAGATAGTAACACTACTATCAGCATCTGTCTTCCTCTTGAAGATCCATTTATTCTCAATGACTCACCGATCATCGGGCAAGTCAATCAAAGTCCATACTTTGTTCTCATACATGGATCCCATCTTAGATTTCATGGCCTCAAGCCATTTCATGGAATCTGGGCTCATCATCGCTTCCTCATAGTTCGTAGGTTCATCATGGTCAAGTAACATGACCTCCAGAACATGATTACTGTACCACTCCGGTGCGAATCTCACTCTGGTTGACCTACAAGGTTCGGTAGTAACTTGATCTGAAGTTACATGATCATCATCATTAGCTTCCTTACTAATTGGTGTAGGAGTCACAGGAACAGATTTCTATGATGAACTACTTTCCAATCAGGGAGAAGGTACAGTTACCTCATCAAGTTCTACTTTCCTCCCACTCACTTCTTTCGAGAGAAACTCCTTCTCTAGAAAGGATCCATTCTTAGCAACGAATGTCTTGCCTTTGGATCTGTGATAGAAGGTGTACCCAACTTTCTCCTTTGGGTATCCTATGAAGACACATTTCTCTGATTTGGGTTTGAGCTTATCAGGATGAAACTATTTCACATAAGCATCGTAACCCCAAACTTTAAGAAATGACAACTTTGGTTTCTTGCCAAACCATAGTTCATACGGTGTCATCTCAACGGATTTAGATGGTGCCCTATTTAACATGAATGCAGCTGTCTCCAGGGGCGTTGCCAGGCCCAAGGCTACCTAGGTCGTGGCCTGGGGCGTGGTGGTGAAAACGTTCGTTGACTGTAGCTACAGTAAACACTGTAGCAACGAAGATGGCCCGGGGCGTGTAGATATTCTGGCTACGGCACTGGCTGTCTCTAATGCATAACCCCAAAACGATAGCGGTAAATCAGTAAGAGACATCATAGATTGCACCATATCTTATAAAGTATGGCTACGTTGTTCGGACACACCATTACGCTGTGGTGTTCTAGGTGGCGTGAGTTGCGAAACTATTTCGCTTGGTTTCAAATGAAGACCAAACTCGTAACTCAAATATTCTCCTCCACATTCAGATCGTAGAAACTTTATTTTCTTGTTGCGATGATTTTCCACTTTACTCTGAAATTTTTGAACTTTTCCAATGTTTCAGATTTATGTTTCATTAAGAAGATATACCCATATCTTACTCAAATCATCCGTGAAGGTCTGAAAATAACGATACCTGCCGCGAGCCTCAACACTCATCGAACTACATACATCAGTATGTATTATTTCCAACAAGTCTGTTGCTCGCTCCATTGTTCCAGAGAATGGAGTCTTAGTCATCTTGCCCATGAGGCATGGTTCGCAAGCATCAACTGCTTCATAATCAAGTGATTCCAAAAGCCCATTAACATGGATTTTCTTCATGCGCTTTACACCAATATGACCTAAACGGCAGTGCCACAAATAAGTTGCACTATCATTATTAACTTTGCATCTTTTGGCTTCAATATTATGAATATGTGTATCACTATGATCGAGATTCAATAAACCATTCACCTTGGGTGTATGACCATTGAAGGTTTTATTCATGTAAATAGAACAACAATTATTCTCTGACTTTAAATGAAGAACTGTATTGCAATAAACATGATCAAATCGTATTCATGCTTAACGCAAACACCAAATAACATTTATTTAGGTTCAACACTAATCCCGAAAGTATAGGTAGTGTGCGATGATGATCATATCAATCTTGGAACCACTTCCAACATACATCGTCACTTCACCCTTGACTAGTCTCTATTCATTCTACAACTCCCGTTTCGAGTTACTAATCTCAGCAACTGAACTAGTATCAAATACTGAGGGGTTGCTATAAACACTAGTAAAGTACACATCAATAACATGTATATCAAATATACCTTTGTTCACTTTCCATCCTTCTTATCCGCCAAATACTTGGGGCAGTTCTGCTTCAAGTGACTAGTCCCTTTGCAGTAGAAGCACTTAGTCTCAGGCTTAGGTCTAGATTTGGGCTTCTTCACTTGAGCAGCAACTTGCTTTCCGTTCTTCTTGAAGTTCCCCTTTTTCCCTTTGCCCTTTTCTTGAAACTAGTGATCTTGTCAACCATCAACACTTGATGCTTTTCTTGATTTCTACCTTCGTCGATTTCAGCATCACGAAGAGCTTGGGAATCGTTTCCGTTATCCCTTGCATATTATAGTTCATCACGATGTTCCAGTAACTTGGTGATAGTGACTAGAGAACTCTGTCAATCACTATCTTATCTGGAAGATTAACTCCCACTTGATTCAAGTGATTGTAGTATTCAGACATTCTGAATACATGCTCACTAGCTGAGCTATTCTCCCCCATCTTGTAGGCAAAGTACTTGTCAGAGGTCTCATACCTCTTGACACGGGCATGAGTCTGAAATACTAATTTCAACTCTTGGAACATCTCATATGCTCCATGGCGTTCAAAACGTCTTTGAAGCCCAGACTCTATGCCTAAAGCATGGTGCACTAAACTATCAAGTAGTCATCATATCAAGCTCGCCAAACGTTCATAATGTCTTCTGCTCCTGCAATCGGTCTGTCACCTAGCGGTGCATCAAGGACATAATTCTTCTGTGCAGCAATGAGGATAATCCTCAGATCACAGATCCAATCTGCATCATTGCTACTAACGTCTTTTCAACTTAGTTTTTCTCTAGGAACATATCAAAATAAACAGGGAGCTACATCGCGAGCTATTGATCTACAACATAGTCATGCAAATACTATCAGGACTAAGTTCATGATAAATTAAAGTTCAATTAATCATATTACTTAAGAATTCCCACTTAGATAGACATCCCTCTAATCATCTAAGTGATTACATGATCCATATCAACTAAACCATAACCGATCATCACGTGAGATGGAGTAGTTTTCAATGGTGAACATCTCTATGTTGATCATATCTACTATATGATTCACGCTCGACCTTTCGGTATCAATGTTCCGAGGTCATATCTGCATATGCTAGGCCCGTCAAGTTTAATCCGAGTATTCTGCATGTGCAAAACTGTCTTACACCCATTGTAGATGAACGTTGAGCTTATCACACCCGATCATCACGTGGTATCTCGACACGACGAACTTTGGCAACGGTGCATACTTAGGGAGAACACTTTTACCTTGAAATTTTTAGTGAGAGATCATCTTATAATGCTACCGTCAATCAAACAGACTAAGAAGCATAAAGCATAAACTTCACATTCAATCAAAATATGTGACATGATATGGCCATGATCATCTTGCGCCTTTGATCTCCATCTCCAAAGTACTGTCATGATCTCTATCGTCACCGGCATGACACCATGATCTCCATCATCTTGATCTTTATCAATGTGTCGTCACATGGTCGTCTCGCCAACTATTGCTTTTGCAACTATTGCTATCGCATAGTGATAAAGTAAAGCAATTACATGGCACTTGCATCTTATACAATAAAGAGACAACCATAACCAGAACGATAGTTCGTCAAGTTAGTGTTGTTTTAACCTTCTCAAGGACTGGGCGTAGCCACACTTGGTTCAACTAAAGTTGGAGAAACTGACACCCGCCAGCCACTTGTGTGCAAAGCACGTCGGTAGAACCAGCATCGCATAAGCGTACGCGTAATGTCGGTCCGGGCCGCTTCATCCAACAATACCGCCGAACCAAAGTATGACATGCTGGTAAGCAGTATGACTTGTATCGCCCACAACTCACTTGTGTTCTACTCGTGCATATAATATCTACGCATAAACCTGGCTCGGATGCCACTGTTGGGGAACATAGTAATTTCAAAAAAAATCCTACGCACACACAAGATCATGGTGATGCATAGCAACGAGAGGGAAGAGTATCATCCACGTACCCTCGTAGACCATAAGCGGACGTGTTATGGGAACGCGGTTGATGTAGTCGAATGTCTTCATGATCCGACCGATCCAAGTACCGAACGCATGGCACCTCCGAGTTCAGCACACGTTCAGCTCGATGACGTCCCATGAACTCCGATCCAGCAGAGCTTCACGGAAGAGTTCCGTCAGCACGACGGCATGATGACGGTGATGATGTTGCTACCGACGCAGGGCTTCGCCTAAGCACCGCTACGATATGATCGAGGTGGATTATGGTGGAGGGGGGCACCGCACACGGCTAAGGGATCAATGATCAACTTGTGTGTCTATGGGGTGCCCCCTTCCCCCGTATATAAAGGAGTGGAGGAGGGGGAGGGCCGGACCTCTCTATGGGCGCCCTAGGGGAGTCCTACTCCCACCGGGAGTAGGATTCCCCCTTTCCTAGTAGAACTAGGAGCCCTTCCAAGTAGTAGGAGTAGGAGAGAAGGAAAGGGAAAAGAGAAGAGAAGGAAGGAGGGGGCGCCGCCCCTCCCCCTAGTCCAATTCGGACTAAGCCTTGAGGGGGGGGCGCAGCCTCCCATCTCTCTTTTCCCTAAAGCCCAATAAGGCCCATATACTCCTCGGCGAATTCCCGTAACTCTCCGGTACTCCGAAGAATACCCGAATCACTCGGAACCTTTTCGATGTCCGAATATAGTCATCCAATATATCAATCTTTATGTCTCGACCATTTCGAGACTCCTCGTCATGTCCCCGATCTCATCTGGGACTCCGAACTACCTTCGGTACATCAAAACACATAAACTTATAATACCGATCGACACCGAACTTTAAGCGTGCAGACCCTATGGGTTCGAGAACTATGTAGACATGACCGAGACTCGTCACCGGTCAATAATCAATAGCGGAACCTAGATGCTCATTTTGGTTCCTGCATATTCTACGAAGATCTTTATCGTTCAAACCGCATAACAACATATATTGTTCCCTTTGTCATCGGTATGTTACTTGCCCAAGGTTCGATCGTAGGTATCTCAATACCTAGTTCAATCTCGTTACCGGCAATTCTCTTTACTCGTTCCGTAATGCATCATCCCACAGCTAACTCATTACTTACATTGCTTGCAAGGCTTATAGTGATGTGCATTACCGAGAGGGCCCAGAGATACCTCTCCGACAATCGGAGTGACAAATCCTAATCTCGATCTATGCCAACTCAACAAGTACCATCGGGGACACCTGTAGAGCATCTTTATAATCACCCAGTTACGTTGTGACGTTTGGTAGAACACAAAGTGTTCCTCCGGTGATCGGTAATTGCATAATCTCATAGTCATAGGAACATGTATAAGTCATGAAGAAAGCAATAGCAGTAAACTAAAACGATCAAGTGCTAAGCTAATGGAATGGGTCAAGTCAATCACATCATTCTCCTAATGATGTGATCCCGTTTATCAAATGATAACTGATGTCTATGTTTAGGAAACATAACCATCTTTGATCAACGAGCTAGTCAAGTAGAGGCATACTAGTGACACTCTGTTTGTCTATGTATTCACACATGTATTATGTTTCCGGTTAATACAATTCTAGCATGAATAATAAACATTTATAATGATATAAGGAAATAAATAATAACTTTATTATTACCCGATAAACATTTATCGGGTAACGGCGCCAGAAATGGCATGTGGACGGGAGAGAGTTGTAAATATTGATAGATCGAACACAAAATAAAATAAATTGCGTGGTATTTTTGGATTTTTGGTTTAATAGATCTGAAAATAAAGGCAGATAAAAATAGATCGCGAAGGCAAATAATATGAGAAAGAGACCCGAGGGCCGTAGGTTTCACTAGTGGTATCTCTCGAGAAAAATAGCAAACATTGGGAAACAAATTACTGTTGGGCAATTGATAGAACCTCAAGTAATTATGACAATATCCAGGCAATGATCATTACATAGGCATCACGTCCAAGATTAGTAGACCGACTCCTGCCTGCATCTACTAATATTACTCCACACATCGACCACTATCCAGCATGCATCTAATGTATTAAGTTCATGGGAAAATGGAGTAATGCAATAAGAACGATGTCATGATGTAGACGAGATCCGTTTATCTATGGTGGTAGATATAGATCCCATATTTTTATCCTTAGTAGCAATGATACATACATGTCGGTTCCCTTTCTATCACTGGGATCAAGCACCGTAAGATCGAACCCACTACCGGGCACCTCTTCCCATTGCAAGATAAATAGATCAAGTTGGCCAGACAAAACCCAAATATTGGGGAAGAAATACGAGACTATAAGAGATCATGCATAAAAGGGATAAAAGAAACTCAAATACTTTTATGGATATAAAAAGATAGATCTGATCATAAACTCAAAGTTCATTGATCCCAACAAACACACCACAAAAGAGTTACATCATATGGATCTCCAAGAGACCATTGTATTGAGAATCAAGAGAGAGAGATGAAGCCATCTAGCTACTAACTATGGACCCGAAGGTCTACAAAGAACTACTCACGCATCATCGGAGAGGCACCAATGAAAGTGGTGAACCCCTCCGTGATGGTGACTAGATTGGATCTGGTGGTTCTGGAATCTACGGCGGCTGGATGAATATTTCGTCGACTCCCCTAGGGTTTTGGGAATATTAGGGTATTTATAGAGCAAAGAGGCGGTCCGGGGGGCACCCGAGGTGGGCACAACCCACCAGGGCGCGCCTGGGCCTCCTGGCGCGCACTGGTGGGTTGTGCCCCCCTCGGGGCACCCCCCCAGGCGCAGCCAGGGCCCGTTGTGTTCCTTTTGGCCCATAAAAATTCTTTGTTAAGTTTCGTGGCATTTGGACTCCGTCTAATATTGATTTTCTGCGATGTAAAAAACACGGAAAAAACAGGAACTGGCACTTGGCACTATGTCAATAGGTTAGTACTTAGTACCAAAAAATGATATAAAATGACTATAAAATGATTATAAAACATCCAAGATTAATAATATAACAGCATGGAACAATCAAAAATTATAGATACGTTGGAGACGTATCAGAGACATGGAGTCTCCCTATCTTAGTCCCTTACGAGTCTGGAAATAATGACCGGTGTCATCATTGACCTTTATCCCGGCACTGCCTTTCTGTATGAATGAATCCACTTGAGACCTCCAGGTATCATTGAGTCCCTTCATACGTAAGGCTTGTAGGAAGGGCCATTTGACCTTATCATAAGCTTTTTCAAAATCCACTTTGAAGACAACCCCATCGAGTTTCTTCAAGTGGATTTCGTGCAATGTTTCATGTAGGACTACCACCCCTTCTAGGATTTGTCGTCCTGGCATGAAAGCAGCTTGAGTGGGTTGCACAACCGAATGCGCAACTTGCGTCAACCTATTCGTGCCAACCTTTGTAAAGATCTTAAAGCTTACATTGAGAAGACATATTGGTCTAAATTGCTCAATGCGAACGGCTTCCACCTTCTTTTGCAACAATGTTATTGTTCCAAAATTGAGGTGGAACAAATTTAGGTGGCCTTCAAATAAATCATGGAACATAGGCATGAGATCACACTTTATGATATTCCAACATCATTGATAGAATTCGTCCGGGAACCCATCTGGCCCGAACGCTTTATTACGTTTCATTTGTGTTATGGCATCGAACACCTCTTTCTTAGTGAACGGGGCAGACAACACCTCATTCTCTTCTAAGTCGAGTTGTGGTATGTCCCTGATCACATTCTCATCAAGAGAGACAAAACTTTCTTCGGGTGCTCAGAAAAGTTTCTTGTAATATTCAGAAATGTATAGTTTTAGATTCTCCTGTCCTACAATTGTACCCTCATCTTGTTCCAGTTGCATTATCTTTTTCTTCCTATGCTTCCTGTTGGGGATATTACTGCTGGGCATAAACCGGCTAAGAGAGGCCGGATTATCCCCATAATGAGTTATTGTATTTGAAGCCCATGAAGACAAAGATGGTGGCGCTTTATGAAGACCCTGGGACCAAAGGCGGATTAAGGTCTATAGACCTAAACCGACATTGATATGTAAACTTGTGATGTAAGATAGAAAGACTAGAGACCGAGCTAGACATGTTTATGAGTCGGCCTCGGGATTCTGTAAACCAACGGGTGTCAACCTATGTATATAAAGGGACGACCCGGCGGCGGTTTAGGGACAACAAACAATAACTCGAGAGCCAGGCAAAGCGGATTCGCTCCCTGGTCATCGAACCCCAAGCAATTCCATCACAACTGGACGTAGGCTTTTACCTTCACCGTAAGGGGCCGAACCAGTATAACCCCTTGCATCCCTTGTCCGCTTTAACCCCTTTAAGCTAACCCGTAGCGATGACTCCATGACTAAGTCCTTTCACGAGGACATCTGCCGTGACAATTCCACGACAGTTGGTGCCCACCGTGGGGCTATCGCACGATGGTTTTGAGTTCTTGAAGGGCATCTTCGAAGGACTCAAGGGATACACTATGGGCCGGATGACCAAGAGTCGTCGCGGCAAGCTCTACATCGATGACGCAGGTTGGGGCCCCGAGGCCGGCTCGATCGAGTACGGGTACCGGGTCCCCTTTGGCGGAATACACGTCTTCATTGGCAATATCGGTGAACCGGTCCCTGAGCTAGACATCTGCACCGACATCATCGAGACGGCTCAGCGTGTGAGACCTGCTCGCATTTGGCCTACCGTGAAACGTGCCTTCGTGGGAGTCATCCACGGGGCAGAATCTGAGGGTAGATCGGTATCTGGTGGTGAAACCGTCGTTTACTCTGATGACGAATCTTCAACCGAAGAAACCGAGTCACTGTATCAGTTGCATGATGGCCGGATTAGCGATGGTTCCGATGGCGACAGTATTCCGGACCTCCTTGAACCGTCGAGCCGAGTTGCGACCTTCATGGCCGGTACGCAATCGGTGCAACATTCTTCTACCGCCGCAATGGTGATTTCCGGTTCAGCAGCGGCAACACCAGCAGGAGCAGGGGGTTTTGCGCCACCACCGGCTCAGGTTTTGTCTGATTTGTTCGATGCTTTGGCAACATTGCTAGCGGCGGAGGTTGACGCGGCAAACCAGGATCAGCATAACGCGGAGATTGCAAAGGTAAAAGATTATATAGCTCAAGCTAAGGCGGATCTAGCAGCAGAGAATACCAGGATGGCCGCTGAGCAGGCCGGATTAGAGGCACAAGCCTATCGGCTTATGCTGGACCAAAGTGCGTCAGATGATGTCATGAGGAGACGGTACCAATCTCACCTGCCGCCAATTTATGAGGGAAGAAACCTCTTTAACACGCCAGGGGCGGGCACCAGCAACCAGCCCGTGGTAAACCGGGCGGAGCCACCTGGAGCAGGGGCTTCGGTTTAGCCGCGCACGATGGATCCGCCCCCTCAGCCTCATCAGAACGATGTCCCATCACGCACGTCTCAACGCCTCCGGGTCATTACTCTAACCCGTTGGATAACATCGTTGCCGCCGCTTTGTGATTGGCAGCTCTCCCGATCGATGGCGAGTCCCCAGTAGCAGTTGAAACACGACGGGCTAGGGAGCTCCTTTAGACGGCCTTGACTCAGTAGTAGGCTTATTCATATAGCCGCCAAAGGATTCATTCTACTCCCCACCCGAGCCAGAGTTACAGCAGACTTATGGATGAACCGGTCGTATCAAGCAGTGCATGGAATCGTAATCCGCCCCGTGGTCATAACCCGGCGGGTGGCGGTGGTGATGCTCAGGATGTGGTGGATCGCGCTAGGGCACGTCGAGAGGCCGAGTTAGCGGCGCAGCATGAAGCCCGCCAACTTACTCCGGTTCGTCCAACAACGTCGGTGGAACCAAGAGTTACCTCCAGTTCTTTAGGGGTACCGTGTCTCGGCCCAGCACTGTGCAATGTACGGCTGCCCAAGGATTTCAAAGGCCCACGTAAGGTGCCGAATGACACTGCCGATTTATCCCCCGAGTCATGGGTTGAAAGCTATGAGATGGCAATGGAGATGCTGGATGTCGATGATGCAGCGTGTGCCAAATACTTTACCATGATGTTGGAGGGAACAGCTCACACATGGTTGAAAAACCTGCTGGCCAACTCCATTGGTTCGTGGCCCGAGTTAAGGGCCCGGTTTATCCAGAATTTCAAGGATACGTGCAAGCAGCCCATGTCAGTTGTGGATTTAGCTGCATGTGTCCAGGAGGAAAGAGAGTCAACAACCCGTTGGGTGCGCCGGGTTTTGGAGATTTTGCATTCATCAGACCGCATCAACACTGATACAGCAGTTTTAACATTGGAAGGCAACTGCCGGTTTGCACCTCTAAAGTTGAAGTTGGGACGGCTCAAACGTCATTGCAATGACATGGGAACGCTTATGGCAGCTCTGGTGAAGTATGCCAATTTTGATAGTACCAAGGACCCTGAGTCTGACTACGACAAGACAGGGAAGGGAAAGAAGAGCGGCAGCACCAAGGGGCAGCAGCATAACCCGGCGGGTCACGGAAACAACGGTAAGCATAAAGCGGATAGTAGTCTAGATTTTGTGGCTAATACCAACGCGCAGGACAAAGGCCAACGTCGTAAGGGAAAACCTCCCCCGCATGGTGGAGTACCAAGTCCCAATCCGGAGCGCCTGTCTCACCTGTTAAACCAGCCTTGCCCGAAGCAAGGATCGCGGGATAAGCCGGCCACGCACCTCTGGAAGGATTGTTATATTATGCAGGAATTCAAAAATTCAGATTTTATTCAGTATGATCATGGACCTAGCGGCGGTTCAGGCCCCGAATCTCATGGGCCGGGTTACGGTGGAGGCAGTTCCGGTTCAGGTTTTCACGGTAATCAGAGCGGACATGGCAATCAAGGCAATCAGGGCAACCAAGGTGGTTATAATCATCAGGGGAATCAGCAGCAACAGCAGCAGTAGGGTTACCAAAGCAACCCGAAGAAATTGAATAGTGGGCAGTACCATGTCTTCACCACAAGTCTATGCAGGCGCGATCAGAAGCTTCATAAAAGGGCAGTGAATTCCGTTGAACTGGCAGTGCCCTGTTATCTGCGCTGGTCTGAACAACCCATCATGTGGAGTCGAGAGGATCATCCTACCCGGGTCGATAATCCGGGTCATCTAGCCTTAGTGGTGGCACCTCAGGTTGGGGGTACAAGTTCACCAAGGTACTCATGGACGGAGGGAGCAGTATCAATATCCTTTATTATGAAACCTTCCGTCGCATGGGGTTGACAGATAATAAGAATCTTAAACCGTCGAACACCGTCTTTCATGGCATGGTGCCTGGTAAATCGGCGTACCCAGTTGGTAAGATAGCTCTGGAGGTGGCTTTTGGAGATGAGCATAACTCGAGATCAGAAACATTTACCTTTGAAGTAGTAAAGATCAAGAGCCCATATCATGCCCTATTTGGACGGCCGGCTTATGCCAAGTTCATGGCAAGGCCCTGTTATGTTTATCTGCAACTCAAGATGCCGGGTCACAAGGGAACCATCACGGTACATGGAAGCCGTAAGATCGCTTTGGAATGTGAAGAAGGTGATGCGGCTTATGCTGAGTCAATTTGTGCAACAGAAGAGTTGAAGTTCTACAAGGACAATGTTGATCCGACAGATATGACTTCGTTGAAGAAACCAACTACAGAGCATGATCTGTCCTTAAAGTTTAAATCGGCTGACGAGACTAAGCTGGTTGACTTTGTTCCTGGCAATTCATCTCAGCAGTTTAGTATCAGTGCTAACTTGGATCCAAAATAGGAAAGCGCGCTCATCGAGTTCATCCCTGAGAACTGGGACATCTTTGCGCGGAAACCCTCTAACATGACAGGTGTACCAAGGGAACTCGCTGAGCACACTCTTAATATTTGACCCCAAGTTTAAACCAATTAAGCAATTTCTCCGCCGGTTCAATGAAGAAAGACGCAAGGCCATTGGTGAGGAGGTAGCCAGGCTCTTGGCGGCTGGGTTTATCATTGAAGTATTTCATCCTGATTGGTTAGGTAATCTGGTGCTGGTACTTAAGAAGAACGGCACTTAGCGTATGTGTGAGGACTACACAGATTTGAACAAGGCTTGTCCGGCAGATCCTTTTGCTCTCCCTCGTATTGATCAAATCATTGATGCTACGGCGGGTTGTGAGCGTTTGAGTTTTTTGGATGCATACTCTGGTTACCATCAGATCAAAATGGCAGTTAAGGACCAGGAGAAGACAACTTTTATAACTCCTTTTGGAGCCTTCTTCTATGTATCTATGCCTTTTGGGCTCAAGAGTGCCCAGACAACTTATCAGCGCTATGTGCAGAATTGTCTTCATAATCAGATTGGCCGCAATGTTTATGCTTATGTGGATGATATTGTGGTGAAATCCAGAAAGAGGAGACATTTATAGATGACTTGAAGGAGACCTTTTATAACCTCCGGGTTTATAAAATGATGCTTAATCCAGCCAAGTGTGTCTTTGGTGTACCAGCATGAATGCTCTTGGGCTTTCTGGTGTCTAACAGGGGCATTGAAGCTAATCCGGAGAAAATCAAGGCCATAACCTCTTTGGCTAAGCCAAAGTGTATCAATGATGTTCAACGCCTGGCAGGCCGGATTGCAGCTTTGAGCCAGTTTATCAATCGCCTTGGGGAGAAGGCCATCCCCTTATATCAGATGCTAAAAAAGATGGATGACTTTGTTTGGAGTGAGGCACAATGCAGCCTTTGAGAGTCTAAAGCGACAGCTAGCTGAGCCTCCTGTCCTTGCTGCTCCCGTTGATAAAGAGCCCTTATTGTTATATGTGGCTGCTAATGCCCGGGATGTTAGTGTGGCTATTGTTGTGGAGCGCAAGGAGGCTGGAAAGGAGTGTTCGGTTCAACGACTGGTTTATTACATCAGTGAGGTGCTTATTGAGTCTAAGAAGAGGTACCCACATTGGCAGAAGCTGGTGTATGGGGTCTTCATGGCGAGCCAGAAGCTCAAGCACTATTTTCTGGGTCATCCTATCACTGTGGTCAGTTTTGCCCCTTTGGGGGATATCATCCAAAATAGAGAAGCAACTAGCCGGATTGCCAAATGGGCTATTGAGCTTGGACCTCACGGGTTAAAATATACGCCTCGCACAACAATCAAATCCCAAGCACTTGTGGACTTCATCAATGATTGGCAGAGTTGCAGGCACCGGAGGAAAAACCAGATAACACTTATTGGACTATTCATTTTGATGGGTCCAGACAGCTGGAAGGCTCGGGGGCTGGAGTCATATTAACTTCCCCACGAGGTGATAAGTTTTGTTATGTTCTCCGTTTAATGTTCCCTTGCACTAACAATGCAGCTGAATATGAGGCCCTGCTCCATGGTCTTAGGATGGCTAAGGAGATGAATTTAAGCCGGGTTAAATGCTTTGGTGACTCGGACCTGGTGGCTCAACAGGTGTCTGGCACTTGGGATTCCAAGGATCCACTCATGGCGTCGTATCAACGAGAGGTGGACATAGTAGCTGGTCATTTCAAGGGTTATCAGGTGGACCATATAGACCGGCAAAAAAATGAAGTGGCGGACGCTTTAAGTCGCTTAGGCTCTCAACATAAACCGGTGCCGCCTAATGTCTTCCTGGATGTGCTGCATAATCCATCCGTCAAGATACCTACAGAGGAGGATTTGGTTGTTCCTGATCCGGAGGCTCAATTGGTGGTGGCTCTTCATGTTATCCCGGATTGGACAATCCCATACCTGGCGTACATGAACCGGGGCGAGTTACCAGACGATGAAACTTTGGCCCGGCAGATAATCCAGCGATCCAAGTCAATGACCATTATCAATGGGGAGTTGCACCACTCTAGCGTAACAGGGGCGTTTCAGCGTCGTGTGTCTCCTCAAGAGGGCTGTGAGATTTTGCGTGAGATCCACGAAGGAGATTGTGGTCACCACGCCGGTTCAAAATCCTTGGTAGCTAAGGCATTCCATCATGGTTTTTACTGGTTGATGGGTCATGTTGATGCTGAGGATTTGGTAAAGAGATGTGACGGTTGTCAGAAGTTTGCACGCCGCGCCCATGTTCCGGCTCAAGAATTAAGGATGATTCCAATTACTTGGCCGTTTGCAACTTGGGGGCTGGATATGGTTGGGCCCTTTAAGATGTCCAAGGACAAGAAGACCCACCTGCTAGTGGCGGTTGATAAGTTTACCAAGTGGGTAGAGGCAGAGCCAGTCAGTAAGTGTGATGCTGCCACGGCAGTTCAATTCATCAAAAAGGTGATCTTCCATTTTGGTTTTCCACACAGCATCATCACTGATAATGGTACTAATCTGTCCAAGGGTGCTATGGAAGAATTTTGTCAACGTGAGCACATCCGGCTTGACGTATCATCAGTGGTTCACCCCCAATCTAATGGTCAAGCAGAGAGAGCCAATCAAGAGATTTTGAGAGGCATCAAGCCCCGGCTTATGGTTCCTTTAAAGCGGACGCCGGGCTGTTGGGTTGAGGAGTTACCTTCCATGTTATGGAGCATCAACACCACACCGAATAGATCTATGGATTACATGCCCTTCGTCATGGTTTACGGAGCAGAGGCGGTTCTCCCTAGTGACATCCGTCATAACTCGCCCCGTGTGGCGGCTTACGTTGAAGCTGATAATGAGAAAGCACGTCAGGACTCACTGGACCTGTTAGATGAGGAGCGTGACCTTGCAGCGGCACGTTCGGCGATTTATCAACAAGATCTGCGACGTTATCACAACCGTTGGGTTAAGACCAGAACTTTTCAAGAAGGTGATTTGGTGCTCCGGCTCATCCAGGATCAGATTGATATGCACAAGTTGTCCCCACCTTGGGAAGGACCTTTTGTGGTCAGCAAAAATCTGCACAACGGATCATACTACTGTCGGCATTCTGGGAACGGGGGTCCCCAGACTTGCCTGTCTGCGGCCTGCGGCGTGGCTCAAAGGGGGCCCAGCACGGCCCATCTTCATCAACACGGACCCAAGACCCTCGCGAGGGGCCAAGCCTCGCGGGGCGGATGACACGGAGCTTCCTCAGGCACGGCCTCATCAGGCTAGCTCGTGAGGAGGCGGAGAAATCAAGGCGGGGTACCTCACGAGGTGCCCGTGATGCAAGCCATGAAGACCAAGGGTGCCAGGCGGGCGCCAGCCCGCGCAGTCCTCCTTTCCTCTTTGGTGCAAAGGGAGCAAGCGCAGGCGAGAGCATCAAGCAAAGGCACCTGTTTCGGTGCAACGAGACCAAGACCAACCCAACGGTAGTGAGGAAGTCATTGTGGAGTCCAAGCCAGCGTCACCACCAGAGTCTTTGGCAGGCGAGGACCAACTTTAGTCAGGATAAGTGTACCCGATGTTCCCCTTCAAAATGGCCAATTGTTGGCGCCCTTCCCGCTCAATATTTGGAAAGAGGCCCAGGGCCTTTGCCTATAAATAGGACTAGCCACCCCTAGAGGAGGGGGGATGAGATGCGATCAGGTAGATGAGACCAGGGATAAGATCATAGCGGCAAGAGAGAGAGAGGGAAGGGTGACTGAACTCCTCCTAGCAGTTCATCCCCCCAGCCAAGAACAGACCCTCGCGAGGCTGTTCTTCCTTGTATTGCTCATCATCATCAGCCCAAGAGGCAATCCACCAAACCACACTGGAGTAGGGTATTACACCACAACGGTGGCCCGAACCAGTATAAACCCTGTGTCTCTTGTGTTGTTCTTTCCATAGCTTAGATCTTAGCGAGGCGGTGGGGTGCAGGTAGGTAGAAGGCGAAATCTCCACGCGCACCCCAGTGTTCGAACCTCAAGGGTCTGCCGGAACCCGAAACCTGACATTTGGCGCGCCAGGTAGGGGTGCACCGGAGTTTCCCCTTCCGCCACCACCACGACCTGCCCCGCGATGAGTAGCGCGTCGCCCGCTCCGGCCGCCGACGCCAACATGGGGGCCAGGGGGCTCCGAGCCCTGGCCCCAGCTCTGCAACGAGTACGGTGGCCGGACAAGTTCAAGCCAACGACGCCGCCGCGCTACGGCGGCGCGATTGGTCCGCTGGCCTTCTTGCTGGCGTACAAGGAGGCCATCCTCGAAACCGGAGGTGATGATAGGGTCATGGCCAACTGGCTTCCCATGGCCCTGACCGGCGCTCCGCGCGCATGGCTGCTCCACCTACCGGTAGCCTCCGTGGCCTCTTGGGAGGAGCTCCGCGGCCTCTTCCTCGCCCACCATGCTACACCAACACCCCCGGTCGTCGAGGCCCTCCTGGGCGGCTCGCAGGAGCCGCCTACAAGTCACCACATCAAGCCGTTCATCCGCCGGGTCAGCACCGCTTCCACGCGGCAGGGGGCTCTCCCGGATCGGGCGGCGTCTAAGGCTAGTCTGACCTTCAGCTCGGAGGACCACCCCTCCAACTCGGCCTGCTCGGGTGCGCTCCCCATGCTGTGCACCCCCACCATCTGCCAGGTGGCCGTCACCAGAACTCTCATCGATGGCGGCGCGGGCCTCACCGTGCTCTTGGTTGAGGCCTTCAGCCTCCTTTGCATACCCCTGGAACGGCTGCAACCCAACCGGCCCTTCTCAGGCATTGGGGGCGGGTCATCTAGCTCCTTGGGACAGATCCGGCTCCCAGTAACCTTCGGCACCTACGACAACTTCTACACGGAGCTGATCGACTTTGACATCGCCCCCATCGGCCTCCCCTACAACGCCATCCTCAGCTATCCAGCGCTGGCCCAGTTCATGGCCGCGACGCACCCGGCGTACAACCTCATGAAGATGCCCGGGAGCAGCGGTGTCCTCACCATGCACGGGGACACCGGAGACGCGCTGCGAGTGCTCAAGCTCGCCTACAAGACGGCGGCGTCGGCACAGCCCGCCGACTCGGAGACCCCCGAGCCCAAGGGGGCTGCACTCGCCAAGAAGAAACAGTTGTTCACCGAAGACAAGGCAGAAACCAAGCAGATACCCGTCGATGAGGACGGGTCCACCAACGCCACTTTCACCATAGGCGCCAACCTTGAGCCCGAGCAGGAGAAGACCCTGGTCAAGTTCCTGCACGCGAACAAGAAGGTATTCGCTTGGGAGCCTGACCAGTTGGCGGGGATCCCTAGGAGCGTAATCGAGCATCACCTCAACGTGTGCCCCAACGTGCGCCCTGTGAAGCAGAAGGCAAGGCGGCAGTCCACAGAAAAGCAGGCCTTCATCGTCCGAGAGACCCGCAAACTAGAAGCCGCTGGGGTCATTCGCGAGGTCCGATACCCGGATTGGTTGTCCAACCCTGTCGTTGTGCCAAAGAAGGGAGGGAAGGAGTGCATGTGTGTCGACTTCACCAACCTCAACAAGGCATGCCCGCAAGATCCGTTCCCGCTCCCCCGCATCGACCAGATCGTCGATTCAACCGCAGAATGCGACCTGCTATGCTTCCTGGATGCCTTCTCTGGGTATCACCAGATCAAGATGGCGATAGAAGACATCGAAAAGACAGCCTTCCTAACCCCGTGTGGGGTGTACTGCTACACATGCATGCCCTTTGGGCTGCGTAACGCCGGGGCGACCTTTCAGCGGCTGATGCACATCACCTTGGGCCCGCAGCTCAGGAAGAATGTTGAGGCTTACGTCGATGACATTGTGGTGAAGTCTCGGGAGGTCAGGACCCTGATACAAGACCTGGAGGAAACCTTCGCGAGCCTCAACGCGGTGAACCTGCGGCTCAACCCAGAGAAGTGTGTGTTCGGAGTCCCCTCAGGCAAACTCTTGGGTTTCCCCTTGTCCCACCGAGGCATCGAGGCTAACCCGGAAAAGGTCAAGGCGGTTGAGGACATGAGCCCGCCAAAGACCCTCAGAGAAATGCAGAAGCTCACTGGGCGCGTGATCGTGCTAGGGCGATTCATCTCCAAGTTGGGGGAGCAAGCGCTGCCCTTCTTCCAGCTAATGAAGAAAAAGGGGCCCTTTGAATGGACCGAAGAGGCTGACAAGGCTTTCCAAGATCTCAAGAGATACCTGACCAGCCCTATGGTCATGGTGGCTCCGCGCCCTCAAGAGCCCCTGGTGCTTTACCTCGCCGCCACTCCCTACTCCGCCAGCGCAGCCCTGGTGGCGGTTAGGGAGGAGCGTCGAATCAAAACCACAGTAGCAGCCCGGGACAAGGCAAAACAGGGACAAGGAAGGCCCACAGAAACCGCCACCGCGGCTGAGGAGGATCAGCCGCCGCAGAGGAGTGCACCGGAGGTGAAAGAGGCCCCTCTCCCAGATAGCCATCCTCCGGAGGCCTCATCGCCTCAGGAGGCGCCATGGTCTCTGGAGGGCGCCACCAGCACTGACGCACCCAACCTCATTGAGCACCCAGTGTACTTCGTCAGCATGGTGTTGCGGGACGCGAGGGCACGGTACCCCATGCCTCAGAAGCTCCTCCTCGCGCTACTGGTGGCCTCGCGCAAGCTGCGGCACTATTTTTAGGGTCACCCCATCAAGGTCGTCTCGTCATACCCCTTGGAGAGAGTGATCAGGAGCCCTAACTCAGCCGAAAGGGTCGCTGAGTGAAACATAGAACTGCAAGCATTTCAGCTTGAATTCAGCACGACCAGAGTCATCAAGGGAGCAGCATTAGCTGATTTTGTGGCAGAATGGACGGAGGCACCAGGCCTCAAGGCCGACAAGGATCGATCCCTCTCCCTGGGAAGCGAGGCGCCAGAAGGTTGGGTCATGTACTTCGATGGGGCGTTCTCCAGGCATGGCGCTGGAGCTGGGGCGGTGCTTATATCGCCCACTCAGGACAAGCTCTACTACGCTGTACAGCTCTGTTTCCAGCAAGGTGAAAAGGTCTCCAACAACATAGCGGAGTATGAAGGTCTAATAGCGGGCTTGAAGGCCGCAGCTGCCTTGGGGGTGAAACGCCTCACCATCAAGGGTGATTCGCAGCTCCTTGTCAATTTCTCCAACAAGGTGTACGAGCCGAAAGATGAGCACATGGAAGCCTACCTTGCGGAGGTCCGCAGGATGGAGAAGCAGTTCTGGGGGTTGGAGTTGCAGCATGTGCCCCGTGGCACCAATCAGGAGGCCAACGACATCGCCAAATGGGCGTCCAAGCAGTTGCCTCAGGAGCCTGGTGTCCTCGAGGAGTGACTCTTCAGGCCCTCGACCCTGCCGTCATTGTCAAACACGGCTCAGCCTCGGGAGGAGCTCCCCCAGCCACCTGCTTCAGGAGCCCCGGTCTGTGGCCCGGCCTCAGGAGCACGCCTGCTCCTGATGATGGAGCCTCAGGAGGGGGACTAGATCACAGAACTCTGGAGTTACTTAACACAAGGGACCCTGCCGGAGAAGGAGGAGGAGGCGGAGCGTGCGGCACGGCTGGCCACGACATATTGCATCAAGGATGGAGAGCTCTACCGGAAGCGACCAAACGATGTATCCCTGCACTGCATCTCCAGGGAGCAAGGAAAGGAGCTGCTGGAAGACATACACGGCGGAGACTGTGGACGTCCTTCATCATCACGGACCCTGGTCGGCAAGGCGTTCCGCAGTGGGTTTTACTGGCCCATCGCACTCAATGACGCCATCGAACTGGTGAAGGCTTGTGAGGCCCGCCAGTTCCACGCCAAGTAGATCCATCGGCCGGCAGGAGGCCTGCAGACTATACCCCTTTCGTGGCCGTTCGAAGTCTGGGAGCTAGACATCCTGGGCCCGTTTCCTCGGGCGCCCGGGGGCTACCGCTACCTCTACGTCGCCGTGGACAAGTTCACCAAGTGGGCTGAAGTAGAAGCCGTCCGCACCATCCCCGCGGGTTCTGCGGTCAAGTTCATCAGGGGCATCGTGCGCCGGTTCGGGGTGCTGAACCGCATCATCACAGACAACGGTTCGCAATTCACCAGTAACCTCTTCAAAACATATTGTGCTAACCTTGGAACGCAGATATGCTACGCTTCGGTGGCACACTCCCGAAGCAACGGTCAGGCCGAGCGAGCCAACGCAAAGGTCCTGAGGGGCCTTAAGACCAGGACATTCAAGAAGAAGCTGGAGGCCTGCGGCAGAGGTTGGTACGATGAGCTTCAGTCCGTGCTGTGGTCCATCCGCACAACCGCGACCAAGCCGACTGGAGAGACCCCGTTCTTCCTGGTCTACGGAGCCGAAGCAGTCCTCCCTCACGAGGTCAGATGTTGCTCCGCACGGGTCCTGGCGTTCGACGAGGCGCAGCAGGACGCCATGCGGGGGATGGACCTCGTGCTGGGGGAGGAACATCGCCAAGAAGCCGCGCTGCGAGCGGCGAGGTACCAGCAAGCACTGCGACGATACCACTGCCGCAACATCTGCCCCAGAACTCTCGAGGTAGGAGACCTCGTGCTCAGGCGGGTTCTCTTAGGGAGGGACTGCACAAGCTATCTCCCATGTGGGAGGGCCCGTTCAAGGTTGTTCATGTTTCCAGGCCTAGCTCCGCGCGCTTGGAGACTCAGGAGGGGGTGCCGGTTCAGAACGCATGGAACATCCAACACCTCCGGAGGTTCTACCCTTAAAAAGGCCCAGAGCCTATGAAGAAGGCGAATGCCTGTGAAGCTGTCGCGTCTTGGAAAAGGCCCAGAGCCTGTGAAGAAGGCGAATGCCTGTGAAGCTGTCGCGTCTTGGAAAAGGCCCAGAGCCTGTGAAGAAGGCGAATGCCTATGAAGCTGTCGCGTTTTGGAAAAGGCCCAGAGGCTGTGAAGAAGGCGAATGCCTGTGAAGCTGTCGCGTTTTGGAAAAGGCCTGGAGCCTGTGAAGAAGGCGAATGCCTGTGAAGCTGTGGCACTTTGGAAAAGGCCCGGAGCCTGTGAAGAAGGCCAACGCTTGTGAAGCTCGCCGCCCGTGACACTCTCACGTAATAATGAGTTGGGGCTGTACATGCCCCGGAGTCTCAGGTGCGCTGGCCTCAGGCCCTGGGGCTCCCTCCCACACCTAGTGGCAGCACTTAGCTCCGCGCTGGTGAGAAGACATCGAAGACTAGATTAGGTGCTGGACGCGGCTTTTTCATTTGCTTTCCACAGTTGGCTTGTTCATTCTCATCCGAAGTTTTGTTGAAGCTGTCGCCGTCTTTGACTTGTGGTTCTTTGACTTTTCACTCTCCTGCCTCGATTTCTCTTATGCAAGGCCTCGCGAGGGGGGCAGCCGAGCGCCCTCGTGAGTGTTTCCGTCCTATTCGTTCAAAGGTTTCGCGACCTGGGTCCATTACAGGAGCACCCCTCCAGTCTGTGCCCCACAGGCACCGCGACACGATCAAAGGGCCTGGGTCGGTCGCCCCCCCATGGCTGGGGCCGGGAACTATCTACGCGCGCCACGTAGCTGAAGTTACGATAACGGAAGCAAAGCGATGATTAACAGCAATAACCCAAACACGCCCCCGCGGGGCTCCACGCTACTGTCTTTTTACGCAGGAAAAAGGAAAAGAAAGAGCAAATCAGGCACAGCTCGCCTCACACTGGCCTGCAGGGAAGACTCGGGCTGCCTCCGGGGCTCAGGCAGACTCCCTCTCGCGCTTCACCGAGGCGCGACGACGGGCAGGCGCGCTACCACCTTCCAGGTAGGTATGATGGCGTGGAGGCTGATCGCGGCCACCGCTAGAAGAGTCGCTGCCTGAAGAAGAAGGAGAAGCAAGGGGGGATGAACTGGAAGGGCGCGTGCCGTTCCGTACTTATAGCTGGCGAAGGCCAATCGTCGACCTCCACGATCGCAGGTAATCATGACTCGCTTTGCATGCAGGGACTTGTCCGATCCATGCAGTTGCCGAGGCGCCGTGGGGAAGTGGAGACGCCCACGTCCAATCAACTGCCACGCGGCGCCCAAGGCCGCAGGCTGTTAGGGCCCGCGGCGCTTCGCTCTTGCCCTTTCGCCTCCCAGCACGGCCAAGTCCGGGCGCACCTTGGGCCCAGGGGCTACTGTCGGCGTTCTGGGAACGGGGGTCCCCAGACTTGCCTGCCTGCAGCCTGCGGCGTGGCTCAAAGGGGGCCCAGCACGGCCCATCTTCATCAACACGGACCCAAGACCCTCGCGAGGGGCCAAGCCTCACGGGGCGAACGACACGGAGCTTCCTCAGGCACGGCCTCATCAGGCTAGCTCGCGAGGAGGGCGGAGAAATCAAGGCGGGGTACCTCACGAGGTGCCCATGACGCAAGACATGACGACCAAGGGTGCCAGGCGGGCGCCAGCCCGCGCAGTGTCCTCCTTTCCTCTTTGGTGCAAAGGGAGCAAGCGCAGGCGAGAGCATCAAGCAAAGGCACCCGTTTCGGTGCAACGAGACCAAGACCAACCCAACGGCAGGGAGGAAGTCATTGTGGAGCCCAAGCCAGCGTCACCACCAGAGTGTTTGGCAGGCGAGGACCAACTTTAGTCAGGATAAGTGTACCCGATGTTCCCCTTCAAAATGGCCAATTTTTGGCGCCCTTCCCGCTCAATATTTGGGAAGAGGCCCAGGGCCTTTGCCTATAAATAGGACTAGCCACCCCCAGAGGAGGGGGGATGAGATGAGATCAGGTAGATGAGACCGGGGATAAGATCATAGCGGCAAGAGAGAGAGAGAGAGAGAGAGAGAGAGAGAAGGGTGACTGAACTCCTCCTAGCAGTTCATCCCCCCAGCCAAGAACAGACCCTCGCGAGGCTGTTCTTCCTTGTATTGCTCATCATCATCAGCCCAAGAGGCAATCCACCAAACCACACTGGAGTAGGGTATTACACCACAACGGTGGCCCGAACCAGTATAAACCTGTGTCTCTTGTGTTGTTCTTTCCATAGCTTAGATCTTAGCGAGGCAGTGGGGTGCAGGTAGGTAGAAGGCAAAATCTCCGCGCACACCCCAGTGTTCGAACCTCAAGGGTCTGCTAGAACCCGAAACCCGACAACTACCTTATCGATGTTCGAGAGCATAAAGACTCACGTAAATATAGCTCATCTTTGGCATTACATTACTTGAGCCACAGGCTCTTCTTATGTACATAGTTATGATAATGTATATATTATGATCAATATAATAAACCAACGCCTCAGCTAAAGCGGGGTATCCGTTGTCTTCTTATATCATGTGTGGCTACATGGGGGCTTTTGTTCATAAAGCGGAGTCCGGTTTACCCCTTGATTCATCTTATACAGCTTTATATAAAAAAATCACTTGGGGGCTTGGTCGTATTCGAACCATAGCTACACCTCTTGATCGGCTCAAAGCCAAAAGGAAAATTACTTAGGGGCCAAAGAGAGTGTTGCAAAAGAACAACTCAAACATAGGCACCCACTGAGCACAGCTCAAAATATTGCTTGGGGATTCTTTGCTTCGCAATGAACACAGAATCTACACTTGTAATAGGCTATCAAGCCATGGCTTGGAAGCCTGGTGTATACACCTAAAACCCCGGGTTAGCCTACCTTTTTAAGTAAGCCACTCCGTCCAGGTAAACCTGGTATGACCCGTCAAACTTTTGACAAGTCAATCTCATAGACCCTAAACTTGTCAAAGTTAAAACGACGATTGGTTAAAGATTGAGGTCCATCTTAAAAGGCTTTGTAAAATGGTTTAACTCAGCGGCCTGTAGCCCATGAAAAGCCTTGAATTTGGGGCCTGGAAGCCCATGAAAAGCCTCGAGTACAAAGTTTTCACATGCTTTTATTTGCAAAAAAAAATTCTCTTTTGATGAGATTTATTATGGTTTTGATAAACCGGCGTTCCTTGATCCGGTTCAATTTTCAAATACAAGTTGCCAGTGCATGATCAAGCATAAATCCGGTGCTTATTAACACGGTCTGGTTTTCGATTACAAATCGCCAGTGTTACATACGGATAATCCGGTGTTTTTCATAAATCAGTACAGTTTTATCATAAACCGACACAATGTGGAAGGAGTTATCAGTACTCATGATTGGGGTTGTTGCCATCACTACAAAAGTTGGTCAACCAGCATTGTGATTCAATGTCACATGTATCATTTATTTTCATATTTGATTATCTTTTTATAGCCTTGGTTATCAATCCATAGGACATATGTTTGGGCATCATGACCCGTCCGGTGATAAACCGCCCAGACACTTTCAAATTTCTTATATGCAGGAACAATTTAAATAGCACCGCTACGGATTATGAACATAATATCTCCTAAAGCATGGTGGATTCACAATATCAGGCAAAAAAAGTATGCACGATGGCATAGCAGACCAAGTGTTTTCAACTAGCCTATTACAAGGCGTTTTAATGCCCAACAGAATAATTGTTTTCGGCAAAGGTGGCAGTACGCCGAATGCTAAACCGGTCTCCAGATTACGACTCGTCACCAGGCTGAGTTGACGGCTGCGGATCGTCCTGCGCTGGTGCATCTTCCTCCCCTCTACCTAGTGGCTGGAAGTCAATGGTTGCCCAATTGATTCCAGTTAAGGCTTGGAACACAGCTTCGTCACTTATAAGGTTTGAGGGGTCAACATCAGGGGCATAGGTGTGCTTACGGATTGGCGGAATAAGATCTTCTACATCATGTGTCGGCGCAGGATATCTTTTCTGATCAGAATCATAAACCGGCTGATAATGAGAGAGATCTGTTTCATCAGCCAATTTTCTCGCTATGGGGCGCATTTCCCTCGTCAGCCTTCGAAGATCATCATTGTTAAATTCTGAGCCATCTTCCTTCACGCTAGGGTAGCCGCGGCCTATATCTAACAGTTCAAGATCTGGTATCCGTGCCTTCGCCCGGATTAGCGCGGTCAGCGCACCTGACCTGGCAGCTGATCTTTTTAGTTCGTCCAACCGGGCAGGCAACATAGAAAGCTTCTCAATGATCTCTTTTATTAAGGTTGGAGGCGGTTTATTATGCGCAGCGGTGCAAATGGCCCATTGAGCTCTAGAATATAGCTGCTCTATCAGTGTATAGGCAGCCTTCAGCTTCATCCGTATGTCAGAGACCAGATGGGTAATGCGAGTTCCTGTGTCATTACAAGCATCAGTAATCGGCAACCGATGAGATAATTTATATTGAAAAAGCTTCAGGTGAGGTACTTACCAAAAACAGCAGCCGTCATGGCATTGATCTGCCGCTTTAAACCGGTCAGCTCTTCCACCACCGGTTTAAGAGCTGCCTCCACGTCTTCGGCTCTCTTTTGTAAAGTGGTTTTCTCTATGTCCCAGTCTGCCTGTTCCTTCTTCAAAGATTCTTTCAGCTTCTCCATGGTTGCTAAGGCACTAGCCAGTTCTTCTTTGGCTTTGGAGGTCTCTGCTTGCTGGGTTTTGATATTTTCTTGCAGGTCAGCGGTTTGGGCTTCCTTTTTGCTCAGCTTAGCCTATAAGAGACAAACATGTTATGCGATGGCAATGAAATTTGGAAGTCCCAAGCGCATAACAAGTTATACACTTGGCACTTGGGGGCTAATGCCTATTTTCTTGATTCTCAGAATTTTTTTAACAAGTCCCAAGCACAATACAAGTATTATTCTTGACACTCGGGGGCTAATGTATGTTTGCTCAAAGTAACACTGGTTAAAAGTGCCGGTTCAGCTTGGAAAGATAAATCAGCCCTTGGGGACTACACTGATGAAAGTTTCAATATTATAAAGTTAAAAGTACCAGTTCATCCCAAAAGATAAACCGGCCCTTGGAATATAAGCATGAAGAGTTGTGATATTGCAAAGTCCCGGTTTAGATGGGCGCCATAAATCGGCCCTTGGGGGCTACTGGAGTTGGTACTAAAAATTTGGACATAAAAGAGAAACAGTTATGAAGTTACCTCATATCGCTCCTTCATCAGATTCACTAAACTGGCTTCGTAGTCACGGTTAGTGTATAGACGGTTTAAGAAACCAGAATGAAGTTCTTGGGCGTTGAGGTGGGCATAGCTTGACAAGTGTGTGCTCCACTTTCCTTTGCCCATAGCAGAGAGTTCCTCCTTGGCACTATGGTTTGACAATGCAACATGATTGCCAGGGGTGGTGTGGCCAACACCAGTAATTATAACATCATCTTCCTTGTCACCAACAGCCTTTACCGGAGTCGACGATTCATGAGCAGCCTTAAAGGGACTTGACGGTCTATTATCAGTTGGGACCGGGCTTGCCGGTTTATCAATATGACCTGTTACATCAACTTCTGCTTGTTCAACAAAATCATGGTCCTCAAGGGGTGGATCATCAGGCATGGCATCAGCATTGGTTCTTTCCAATTCTAAAGTTCCCTCCGGTTCAACAACCACATGGTCGTCAGACGGTTTATCTACACGAGCCTTCTTGCTAGGTCTGGCCTTGGCTCTGAAAGAAAAAGATATAAAGGTCAGTATAACATGTAAATATAAGGCGTCAAAAGGAGTAGGTTTACAGTGTTTACCCAGGAACAATTTTAAGTGGGGGAAGCTGTGTGGCTGTAGACTCGCCGGATGATGAAAGAAGTGTTCCCTGATAATTTGAATCGGATGGATTAAGAGGCTGTCGGAAATAACCCGCCTTGGGATAAGAAGTATCGGAAGTGTTTGAGACCTCAGATCGACGCTTCTGGCGTGTTCGTTAACCGGCCAAAGTGATTACTTGGCCACCATGTCGGGTTGTGCGGCGAGCTTCGTGTTGCTGCTTCTTCAAAAGAAAGTTTGGGTCCAAGTGAGCTAGGGGGTGAGAAAATCTTACTTTCTGGATTGCTTTATGGATTTTTTGTGTTGGCAGAGGATCTGAACCAGAGGAAAGGATAATTACCTCTGCATCATCAGCTTGGCTGCCTTCGGCGTCATCCTGATAATGATTATTGTCAATGAGGTGTATGAAAAATGAACCAAGAGAGTCAAGTTCTACCTCTGCGTCCGGGTCATCAAGGTTGTCATCAAGGTTTAACCCGATGGGTTCAGCTGCCTTTTTCTTGGCAGGTCTTTTAACAACCTTCGTCTTTGGTCGAGGGGTCTTGGCCGGTTTTTCCTGTGGTTTCTTCTTCTAGAATGGGTCGTCACCCTGTTAAGAGATTAACAGAAGATATAAAATATTACACGAATAAGAATATCAAGTACAAGCAGGAGTAAGGTAAGTCTTACAGCCGGCCGTTTATTGGAAACGCAGAAGAGACTAAGCCCTGTTTTGCTGCAGACAGCCACTGGTTCATCCAACATCTTCTTAACAGATTCAGTAACTTCAGCCTCTGTTAGCTGAATATCAATGTGTCATTGAGGATCTTTTAAGTCCCCTGTGTACTAACACATTAAACTGGAGGGACGGCTTAACGGTAAAATACTCCAAGTTATCCAGCAACGAGCAAAATCAACTCCTGTCAGACTGTTAGCCATAAAGGCTCTGAGCTTGGCGAGTTGTGGAGCATATGTGGACCATTCCTTGGTAGTCAGCCGTTGTGGAAGTGGGTGCATGTTGGTAAGACGGTGAGCACGGTAACCCGGCAGAGGGTTCTCCTCTTCAGGGGAAGTATCGTTGTAGTAGAACCAAGTCTGGTTCCAATCCTTAGGATGACTGTGAAGTTTGGCGTGAGGAAAGCTGACGTCCTTCCTTTTCTGAATGGAGACACCACCAAGTTCAGTGTTGGGCCCGTCTACAAATTCAGTACAACGGTTTAAATAGAAAAAATCCCAGAGCAGTTCAACAGTTGGCTCTTCTTGTAAATAGGCCTCAGAGAACACTTGAAAATGGCAAATATTGGACACAAAGTTAGGTCCAATGTCTTGAGTGGATCTGGAAGCTGGCAAGCACATCACGGAAAAACTTGGACCTGAGCAGTTTAAAACCAAGGCTCATGTGATCAACGAATACCACTATCTCGCCATCCTTGGGGGTAGGAGGATTCTCTGGACCAGGAACTCGCTAGTGGATTTTGCTTTGTTTTGGTAAAGCGCCAGTTCTGACACATCTATCTAGCTGCTCCTCAGTAACCCGGGAAGGGACCCAGTTACATGCATAGAACTGTTTGGCCATTTTGAATAAGGAGCTGGAAAAGATTGATGCCGGTTTAAGACTCATGATTAGCAAGCATAAAGCATAGCAGGTTAAGGAAAAAGCATTCAAGCATGCAAAATTGTTATACTGGAGTCTGACAATGGAGGACGTGCAAAGATAAATGAATCGACGGTTTAAGAGGGGACTAATGGTACCTACCGGATTATCATCTTTCAAAAAGCTAAACCGCCTATATTGGTATGAAAGGCACAGATCTAAAATACCTAAGTAAGGGTAAAACAAGTTTTCACAAATTGGTATGATAATTTTAGATCTGCGGTGCGACAGAAAACTAGAATATATTCAGACCTAAACTTCAGGTACTTAAGCAGTTCATCAGGATCAGATGAGTCTTTCTATATGAAGGGGATGCTCTAATTAAGAAAAAGTAGTGCCGACTAAAAAGGCACCGAAAAATATCAGATCTAGCTTGCCATTTGCGCTACTGAGAAGAACAACTCTAGAACTTCAAAGAGCTCCGATGAGTGCAAACCCTAATGATAAGATCTAGGGTGGAAGGAGAGAAGGCTTACCAGTGTCAAAGGAACAGCGGAGAGGCGCCGCAACTTTCTGGTACGATCAGGGTGATGCAGCGGCCGTTGTTGGGGCAGATGCGAAGGTCGACGGCGGCGGCAGAGCTCCAACGTTCGGGCGACGCGAGGAAGAAGACGATGTGAAGGGGCATGAAGGGAAAAATGAAAAGGACCCCTTGTCCTTATTTCTAAGGTGAATGGATAAGCGATAGGCGCGGAAACTGAGGAGCCCAAAAAATGGGTATACAACAAGGTTGTTGCCTCGATTGTTGGAGGATCATTAATGAAGGGTTTCTTCGGTTTTAATAAACAGATGATGCCATGGCGGTTTATCATGATCCTGGAAGATGAAGTCATGGTGGTTTATGAGACTTGCATGAAGGTGCTGAAGAAGAAATTTTCCTAAGTATTGAAGACTGACATGAACCAGTTCAAATCAATTTGGGGCCTAATGTTGGGGATATTACTGCTGGGCATAAACTGGCTAGGAGAGGCCGGATTATCCCCATAATGAGTTATTGTATTTTAAGCCCATGAAGACAAAGATGGTGGCGCTTTATGAAGACCCAGGGCCCAAAGGCGGATTAAGGCCTATAGACATAAACCGACATTGATATGTAAACTTGTGATGTAAGATAGAAAGAGTAGAGACCGAGCTGGACACGTTTATGAGCTGGCCTCGGGATTCTGTAAACCGACGGGCGTAAACCTATGTATATAAAGGGACGAACTGGCGGTAGTTTAGGGACAACAAACAATAACTTGAGAGCCATGCAAAGCGGATTCGCTCCCTGGTCATCGAGCCCCAAGCAATTCCATCACAACTGGACGTAGACTTTTACCTTCACCGTAAGGGGCCGAACCAGTATAACTCCTTGCGTCCCTTGTCCGCTTTAACCCCTTTAAGCTAACCCGTAGCGATGGCTCCACAACTAAGTCCTTTCACGAGGACATCTGCCGTGACAATTCCACGACACTTCCCATTAGCAATCATGTGAAAGAATTGTGTATTATCATCCCCTTGGACGATTTTAGACACTTTTGCTCTAAGCGCCCATTTCATCTCCTTTTCTCTCATGAGGGTTTGCAACTTCTTCTCGGCCTCATTCTTAATATCTCTCTCGGAAGTATTAAGAATGATCGATTCTGCTTTCACACCAAGTTCATTAATAATTCTTATCAATCTTTCCTTTTCCACTTTATATAAACCACTTTGGTGTTTGGCCCAGCCTCTCAAAAATTGGCGCAGATGCCTAATTTTGTTTTGCCATCTCTCCACACTAGAAGACCCTCCCATGTCTCTGGCCCATTCAGTCGTGATGAGATGGATCTTGCCGAGGAGCAGGAGCTTCAGAGTCAGCGTGTGCCCGAATGCTACGTGCATGCCTGGCTTCCAGTCCGCGGATTCTGTGTTCACCGGTGTCAGATCGTCCCTCTTTCTTTTCTTCTTCTTATTCTTCTTCTTCTTCTTCTTCCTATTGTCGACACGTGGGGTAGCAAGACCAATGGAGGCCCTGAGAAGCTTGGCCAGGCGCTTGACGGCTGCAGGGCATATGCCGTAGTGCGCCCGAAGGATCCTGGACACCTTGACCGGCGGAGATGCCAACGACACGCACACCAAGGTGGCCGGTTCAGGGTGCCTCGCAAAAACGGCGACACACTCCACGGCTACTTGCATCGTGAGGGAGATGGTACTGAACGCCGCCTCGTCCGGGCTCCTGTTACGGTCTTGCTCATGGAGCTGCGTGGCACCGAGGGGGTCGCCTTCGGCCAGGCACAGGTAGCGCATTGCCTCTTTTTTCTCCAAGTAGCGGTACTGGAAGCAAAGGAAGGTGACAAGACCCTCCAGCGACTGTCGTTCCATAGTCATGGAGTCGACCGTCTCTCGGTACAACGGTATATCAAAGATTTGTCTATATTTTGTGTTGGTCCTCACCCTAGAGATGATCGAATCCTTCACATCATCCTCTTCCTCCTCGATTTCCTCCTCCTCGGGGATGGGTGTGTAGGATATGATGTTGGCGATGATGTTGGACACCGGGTCGAGCAAGCCGAAGCACACGCCGGCCTTGAGGAGGCGTGTGGCCAACGAGGGTATCCTCTCCGCTGGCAGCCGGTCGAGCGCCGCCTTGTAGAAACCGTGGATGCGATCGAGCAAGATTCATATGTCCTGCCTGACGCTCTCAGGCGTGATGCCGTAAGGCCAACTCCAACGTGCGACCCCATCCGGACGTCCGTTTTTCCCGGATTCTGTCCATTTGGGTAGGGCAATGGGGTCGTGTCCAGGCATTTTCTGAGATGCGGTGGCCGTGCTCCTAACATGTGGACGCATCCCAACCGCATCCTGTCTGCGTACATTTTTCTTTGCAAGCCCATATCTTTTTTTCATCATTGATTTTTGATACATGGGAAATACATCACCAAATTTTGACTACTCTTGTAAGGTATCCAAACAAGAACCACAAGAATACATTTTAGAAGGTATCCAACTTGCATGACTGGTCTTGTAAGTTTGATTAGTGCCTTCTCGATGCATTCATTGTTGATCCATGGAGGCTCGATCTTGTGTGCTTCTTTCCTCTTCGAGTGTAAAGAACTAGACGTTGCTTCCTCACATCCACTCTCGTGTCTAGCCTCTATTCTAGCAACAAGTGCACTAGTCTCATCTCTAGCCTCTATGCTAGCTAAAAGTGCACGAACATCTACTAAATTGCGCTCTATCAATATATCAATGTACTCTTCTTTCCAATACCAAAACTTGCATCCATTCTACACAATAAAATTTTTAGGTTAGCACAACCAAAGCTAAAGTAGCACATACCCCATCGTTTGAGCACCTGATGAACACCCATTTGGAATGTTCCGGCGTTGTAGACACGCGATGCAAGACCTTCTTTGGGCAGTCATCGCACTTAATGAGTGGCAACGGTGCGCCAATGAGCTTTAGGGCCAGCACCGAGCCTGGCCGACCGCCATTCATGTATTTGACGGCAGACCACCGACGGTGTAGATCCGAGCAGCTAGAGGAGGAGCCAATACCTGCATGCGGCCTTGCGGCCTTGTGCGGGCCTTCCGGCCTGGTGCCCGGCCAGTCCATGGCACAGTGCGGCCTCCCACAACCGGGAGAGCTCAAGCTTGACCGGATCCGCTCCAAATCCGACCATCGGGTGCGCAAATCAGGAGGCCGTGGTTGGGTAGCTCGGGGGCGTCAAGGGAAAGGAGGCTGGGCGAGCGCACGTCCGAACTGCACAGCTGCAATGGCAGCGTGCAGCGGTGGCAACGACGAGGGGCAAGAATGGAGAAGAGTGGAGGGGGTGTGATACGTCTCCGTCGTGTCTATAATTTTAGATTGCTTCATGCCAATATTGTACAACTTTCATATACTTTTGGCAACTTTTTATACTATTTTTGGGACTAACATATTGATCCAGTGCCTAGTGCCAGTTCCTGTTTGTTGCATGTTTTTTGTTTCACAGAAAATCTAGATCGAACGGACTCCAAACGGGATAAAAACTGACAGAGATTTTTTTTAGAATATATGTGATTTTTGGGAAGAAGAATCAACGCGAGACGATGCCCGAGGGGGCCACGAGGCAGGGGGCGCGCCCCGGGGGGTCAAGCGTGCCCTGGGCCTCGTGGCCAGCCCATAAGGCGGTTGGTGCCCTTATTTCACCGCAAGAAAGCTAATATTCGGATAAAAATCGTGTCCAAAATTCAGCCCAATCGGAGTTACGGATCTCCGGGAATTTAAGAAACGGTGAAAGGGCAGAATCTGGAACGCAGAAACAGAGAGAGACAGAGAGACAGATCCAATCTCGGAGGGGCCCCTCCGCTGCCATGGAGGCCATGGACCAGAGGGAAACCCTTCTTTCATCTAGGGGGAAGGTCAAGGAAGAAGAAGAATAAGGGGGGCTCTCTCCCCCTCTCTCCCGGTGGCACCGGAACACCGCCGGGGCCATCATCATCACCGCAATCTACACCAACAACTTCACCACCATCATCACCAACTCTCTCCCCTCTATGTAGCGGTGTAACCCCTCTTTTACCAGTTGTAATATCTACTTATACATGGTGCTCAACTCTATGTATTATTTCCCAATGATGTATGGCTATCCTATGATGTTTGAGTAGATCTGTTTTATCCTATGGGTTAATTGATGATCATGATTGGTTTGAGTTGCATGTTTTATTATTGGTGTTGTCCTATGGTGCTCTCCGTATCACGCAAGCATGAGGGATCTCTGTTGTAGGGTTTGCAATATGTTCATGATTTGCTTATGGTGGGTGGCGTGAGTGACAGAAGCACAGACCCGAGTAAGTAGGTTGTTTGCGTATGGGAGTAAAGAGGACTTGATGCCTTATAATGCTATGGTTGGGTTTTACCTTAATGATCTTTAGTAGTTGCGGATGTTTTCTAGAGTTCCAATCATAAGTGCATATGATCCAAGAAGATAAAGTATGTTAGCTTATGCCTCTCCCTCAAATAAAATTGCAATAATGATTACCGGTCTAGTTATCGATTGTCTAGGGAAAAATAACTTTCTGGTGTGACAACAAGCTCTCTACTAAACCTAACTTAGTTGTGTCTTTATCTAAACAGCCCCTACTTTTTATTTATGCGCTCTTTATTATCTTGCAAACCTATCCAACAACACCTACAAAGTACTTCTAGTTTCATACTTGTTCTAGGTAAAGCAAACGTCAAGCGTGCATAGAGTTGTATCGGTGGTCGATAGAACTTGAGGGAATATTTGTTCTACCTTTAGCTCCTCGTTGGATTCGACACTCTTACTTATCGAAAGAGGCTATAATTGATCCTCTATACTTGTGGGTTATCAAGACCTTTTTCTGGCGCCGTTGCCGGGGAGCAATAGCATGGGGTGAATATTCTCGTGGGTGCTTGTTTGCTTTATCACTAAGTAATTTTTATTTGTTGTTCTTAGTTGTTTTCTATCTTTAGTTATGGGTAGGAAACGCAAAATACCAAAAAAATTAGTTGTACCTACTACACCAATGGTTGAAGAACCACTCAAAATCTATCACACTCCTGAAGCTTTTTACTTGGTTCATCTTTGATCCCTATATGCTCGTGTTGAAACACCAACTAGCTTAGTTGAGGGAAAATCTTTAGATGAGCATGCTTGTTATGTGCGACACAGCTTATCTCAAAAAGGGAAACTTTTACTGGATCACATTCATCGTTTGCAATGCTATGCTTGGAATTTATGTGAAATATATGATGTTACTTGTTGTTCTAAAAACCCTAAGAAACACCTTCCCTACCAATGTGAGTTTAGTGATAATGGAATCGTATCTTCATATGCTAAGGGTGTTTATAATTACTATGATGTTCAACAAATTGAAGAATTTGTTGCTTTTAAGGGTGCTTATGAAGTTTCTTTTTTGATTGAAAAGTATGATGCTACTCTTTACAAATCTGAAAAATTTGCCATACTTAAATATTGTTATGATAATTATGCTTCTAATGCCTATGTTAAACCATATATTGAGGACTCCTCCGCTGTCCAAGAAGAGAATAATATTTTGCAGGAGTCTATGGAAGAAGAAATTGATGAAACTGTGAGCTCATTGGATGAAAAAGATGATGAGGAGAGCGAAGAACAAAAGGAGGAAAAGCAGATTAGCTATTCGTGCCCACCTTCTAATGAGAGTAACTCTCCAACTCATACATTATTTAGCGTCCCTTCATTCTTACCGAAGGATGAATGCTATGATGATTGTTATGATCCCATTGATTCTTTTGAAATATCCTTTTTTGATGATGCTTGCTATGCTTGTGGCCAAGATGCCAATATGAATTATGCTTATGGAGATGAACTTGCTATAGTTCCTTATGTTAAACATGAATTTTTTTTGCTATTGCACCCACGCATGGTAGTCCTATTATCTTTTTGAATTCTCCCGACTACACTATATCGGAGAAGTTTGCGCTTATTAAGGATTATATTGATGGATTGCGTTTTACTACTACACATGATTATTTTGATAGATATAATATGCATGTTCTTGCTGCTCCTACTTGCAATTATTATGAGAGAGGAACTACATCTCCGCCTCTCCATGTTTCCAATATGATAAAATTACAAGAAACTGTTTATACTATGCATGGGACTTTACTATGTGTGTATGAATTGTTCTTCTATGACATGCCGATGCATAGGAAGAGATTTAGACTTCGTCATTACATGATATATGTTACCTTGTGCTCACTACTAAATCATAAATCATTGTTAATTAAAATTGGCTTTGATATACCTTGGGATCCGGGTGGATCCATTACTTGAGCACCTTATGCCTAGCTTAATGGCTTTAAAGAAAGCGCTGCCAGAGAGACAACCCAGAAGTTTTAGAGAGTCATTTATTTCTGTTGAGTGCTTTTATATAGTTTAAAAACAAAAAATTAAAGAGGGAAACCCAAAAATTTTCAAAAAGGAAAGTGAAAGTGAGAAAGACAAGCATTGTTGAAGTGGGGGAGCTCCTTGAACTTTGTTCATGCTCACGGAAACTTTGTTAATCTTGATTACAGAAACTTTTCAACAAAAATAATTATCCCCTTGTACAACTCCATTGTATTATAAAAATAATGTGCCAAGATTTGCCTTTAGGATGTTTACATTACTTGTTGGTTTGTGCGGTGCAGAACAGAAACTTTGGCTGTAGTGCGTGTCACAGCCCTGAAATTTGCTTGTCATTAGTTGCATTAAGGCAGTCATGTCATCATGTTTAAATTTCTCAGAAAATTGAAATGGGGATGACAAACCCTAGCACCAAAAATTAAATCAAATAGGGTCAGGTTTAAGCCTTTTCAATAAACCCAAAATGCCTTTAAAAATGTTCATCATTTTTAGAAAAGATTAAAACCTCTGACAAAAATGATGCGCATGTTTCAAGGTCATTCATGGATTTTCGAATTAAATCTTATCATATTTGAATTTGGGCATTTAAACACTATAAATAATTTAAATGCTCAAATAATGCTAAATTTAAATGTGGACCACTGGAATAATCCATAGAGTGTCCACAAATTATTGCAGCATTTTACAAAATGCTTTAGTATTTTTACTAAAGCCAAAACAGCAGCAGAAAAATAGAAAACAGAAGAAAAAAAAATAGGAAGGAAACCCACCTAACTTACCTGGCAGCCCATCCGCATCCCAACACTGTGCAACCTAGCAGCAGCCCAGCCCACCGCAGCCGCCACCGTCTTCAACGTCCTGCCAGTAGGCAGGAGGGCGTGTGCCCGACGCATGCGCGCACACGCCGGCCACCTCCTGCTTGCCTGCACGCCGCTGGATTCACCCGAGGGCGCCACGCACCCTCCCTCGACCCTCTGCACCTCCTCCCTCCTTGCAGCTCTCTCCCCTCCCCTCGCTCTCCCGAAGCAGAGCGGAGCTCGTCGCCGCCGTACGCCGTAGATGCGGCCTCCGTGCTCCCCTCGCCTCCCCGACGTGTCCACAAGCATCGCCACGCCTCCCTCGTCCTCTCCGTCTAGCCACGCCTCGCCGGAGGCCTTGCATCGACGCCATCTTCATCGTCTTCGTCGCCGGCCACCGGAGATGCCTCTCGCCGCCCCGCTCGCTTTGGTGCTTCCCCGAGCACGCCGAGGCCACCTCTGCATCCACCGTGAGCCCCTGCCCCTAACCCCCCTCCTCTATGCCTCGGTTGCGCCCCCTAGCCGCCATCTCCACCGAGCCTGAGCACTCTGCTCCGCCGGCAACGCCGTCGTCGTGGCCACAGCCACGCGGGCTCAAAACCGAGTGCGTCACCACATTTGCCACACTCCCAGGAGGCCGTAGCCCCTCTCCACGCCCATGTTGTGCATCCCAGCACCGAACCCGAGCATGTCCGAGCTCCGGCGGCCACCGCGAGCTCCGTTCCGGCGAGCTCCGGCGCCCCCACGGCCACCCACCTACCTCCCTGGATGCGGGCGAGTCCGGGCTACGCCCCGATGCCCTTAGCCACCGCCCTGTTGCCTTTAGCGCGAGTCCGGCGCGTTGCCGCCGCGGGTTTGGTCGCCGTCGGCCAACTCCGGTGACAGCCGACGCGGCGGGGTTCTGACAGCATTGGTATCAGAGCCTGACTGCTTGTAGGATTACCAAGCCAGACTGGTCGAAGTTGAGTCTAGAAATGCTTTAGTTATATAAGGGAATTGATTGTGGGATGGAACATAAGGCTCTTTTTATTCCTTATATCTCGTGCCCTCTGATCTGAGTCACCCTCTTCTCTTCTACGGGGATTAAGAACTATGCTTCTCATCTTTCTATCAAGATCACGTGTTACTAAACCATAGTTGCCTAGGATTGTTGGATTTAAGCCTCAGTTTAGTTCCTACTACTTCCATATGTTCATAGCTGGCCTCAGAACCTTGATATTGTGTTGTTGAGTGGTTATGCCACCATTTTGCAGGATGTCTCAAATCTTTTGAGCATTTACAGCCGTTATACTGTCCGAGTCATCCCAGGTCTCCAAATAGTCTGATGCAATTGCAAATCCTTTCTTCCCATTTCTGATATCCTTTTGGGCAAGATTAACCACACTAATCGGTGAGTTGAGGCACTCTGTTGCCTCGACATATAGGTTGGAGCTAGTATGATGACCCTAGGTGTTTTAGAGGATCACCTAGTAATCTAGCCATGTCTTGTGTTTCTAGTGTGATGATTCTGGCCATCATTCTTGAAAGCATCCCGTGATGCCATTTAATTAGTAGGTATTCTATTCCTGGGTTTGAACCCGAGATTCACTCCAGTCACCTCCTGTTGATAGTGTTTGCTTATTCCTTTAGGATATTAGTAACCTTGCGACAGTCCTCGAGGTCTGTGGTATTTCCTTCTTCCAAATACCATGAACCATTAAGGCAGAAGTTCTTTGAACCAAAATATCACAATCAGAGTACTCTTGAGGAGTTCTCCTTTCATAATTGTGATTCTGTCAGTTCTACCTTTCTGCATGGGTTATCTGGAAGAAACTTGTTAAACTTGGTTCGACATATTAATCTATGCATCCACAACTCAGAAAGATATATGTCCTCTTGAGTTGTCCCTCTTCAATTGTATTCCGACCATCCTCTATCAATTGATAGTCAGGAGTAATTGTGCATCCATGTTATCGATGCTATTATTCTTGTGGTCCATTAAGCCATTCTATTTCAGAATGACTAGGAGAACAAACTCTAGTACCTCATCCATATCCAGGATTGGGTCAAAGTAGTTGTGTTCTGCAGATCAAATGCTAATCCAGCTTTTGCTCTGTTCTACCGTGAAGTATTACCCACTTTATGTCAAGAATATTGTGAGAATTGCACCATCTCTTATGAACTCTTGATGCAGTGATACTTCGCACCATCATCATTCATTTCTCGGTCCTCGTGTTGTTGTAACTAGAATGCCGACAAGTGAACCATGATGTGTGAAATCAATACTCCTAGCAACTGTGTTGCTTGGTAGTTATGGACATTATGATCATTCTTAGCGTGTTGGTTATCGAATCACTATTCTAGGATTGATCGTGCTACCTTGTCCTTATTCCTGGTGCACTATTTGATCTTGGAGTTAGGATTGAATTCATTGCTTATTTGATCATATCGTCTTGCCCTAAAAAGCAAGATTGTTCTCGAGCTTAGTGACATATCGGTGGTTCGTGATTTTCCGAATATCTTCTCGGAGGTATCACCAGGCTGTCACCTGATCGCTATGTTGAGTTCGTGATCAAGTTGGTTTCTTGTAGCCACCCTCTTCTCCAAGAATCTGTGTTGGATACCCCTGAGCTAGTTGGTTAAGCTTAACAACAACTTGGAGAGTTGGAAGATAAAAGCTTGTCCTACCACGCTCATCCCTAAGGGATATCTTTTATCTGTGTTGAAGAAAGATAATACCTTCATCGATTGATCCACGTGATCAATTGTCGGCGCTATTGTCTTATCAATCCTTTGATTTGAGTGTGGGCTATCGTCAAATCAAATCAGAACCAACGATGTTCGTAATGTTGTCTTACTCATGGTTGATCCCTCGAGCATACACCATTACATCCTTTGGTCTGACCAATGCTATCACCGTGTTCACATGATGGTGGAAGTCCAGTGATATGGAGATTTCGATGAGTTGTTGTTGAGCCCATCAGCAGCATTTTGTCTCCCCCATGATTCAAGTTGAACATTATACTAGTGTTGGAAACTTTATAAGAATTGCCCTCATGTCCCGTTCATGAAGCATATGTCTGGTTGAAATATGTGACTTCCTCTAATTCATGTGCATCTGATGCAAGTTGCCGCCGTGGATTCGAGAAAGCTTGTTTTGCTTCCTTTGGAGTCATCCCAAGGTAGTCATGCATGTGCGAAGTATTCTATGGTTTGATAGGCTCGCTACCTCCAGTCCATATGTGTCCCTAGCACACCAAGCTACTAATTGATTTGTTCAAGGAGAAGAAGTTTCTTCTTAAGAGCTAGACTTACGCAAGGACTTCGATATCCTCGTTGATGGTTCCCCTTGAACTCGGTAGTGTTTCATTGTAAGACTACAAGGTGACCATGCTTGTCTAGGACAGCGTGTTCACATGCTTGTAGCAGAACCGGCTCATGTTTTGGAGCTTACTACCGTAGTTCATTCCCCCGAGAGTCTCGCAACGTCATCTCGTCGATTTGTGTTGCAAACTTTTGTTCTCCTTTCTAGACTTGATGAGTCTAGAATATCCTGACACCAACCAGATCTGAATCTCAGGCAGATATGATGGTTGGAACACACTCCAAGAACTATAATATTGCTCTCTCTGTAACCGGTAAAGTGGATGTCGTGGCCAACACACCCAGATGGAAGACCTATTATTGTAGTATCTTGATTGAGGAAGTTGGCCACCTCCCCATAAGGATTTCATAGGATTTACTCCAGAAGTTGTTCCTTATGGATCTATTGTATTCCGAAGTCCGACCACTACTTGATGGCTATGTTGATGCTTTAAAGCATGACCGTGGTAACCAGTACATCAAGGAGAACATTAGAAGCGGAATGTTAAATGTCTCTCAGTCGATCATCCAGATTTCTTTCCCTTAGCCTCGCTAAGGTGAAATCTGAGAAAGGGTTGTCCTTCTATGCATCTGCATTGTCCATCACTATTCGTCAAGGTAGTAAGATGTGTTGCCAGGATCCTCGACTCGGATGTTGGTAGAACCTTGATGAATATGGAAATGCTCAAGTTCTTGAGAGCACACGAAATCACTAGGATTTATCGTCGGCATTAATTGGGATATGCTTTCAGTTTCCTCGGTTATGCTATAACCTTTCCGATAGTGGAATCTCTCTCTACTGTTGGGTTCTCCCCAGTTACTAGAATCAATCCCAACATTTGCATTTTGTCCCCAGCTTGCACCCACCATTGTGCCCTTTCACTATGATCCGCCTTCTCAGCAGTTGTTGTCCAAGATCATCTTCAAAAAGTGGACCTACCATGGGTCCCATCCATTTTTCGATGATAAGCAAAATCATCCATTACGTTGTCTTCAACAAGGTAGTCCACATCATCCATTCGAACTCCGCCAAACGATCGTTTGTCATTGACTTAGGCTGGCATAAAGAGTTTCAGTGATCGTTATATCAAAAGTAATTCTTTTTGCCACTTAAGGGAATAGCCCCGTTAGGTAATCATGGCAACTTATCTCCTCGCCGCTTTGACACTCACTCACCATCTCACCTAAGCGTGGGATTGTTGCCTACCAATTTGGACCTTCGTCATATGTCCCTCTACATCCCTTTTGATATGCATGTTTCATGTCTCAGCTCAAGAGATGTTTTATATCTCACCCCAAGTGTTGATCTTGAGTTGCTCGATCTTCGAGAAGATCGATTCATGTAGAGTTCCTGTCTGTCATCATCGTGTTGGATGCAGATCTCGAAAGAAAGGACGCCAAGATCGATCCGAAGCAATGGATCATGAAGATCATGTTAGTTGTGCCCTCTGTCTTCTTACCTCATGTCTTGAATCTCGGGGCGAGATTCTTGTTTAGTGGGGGTGAGTTGTCACAGCCCTAGAATTTGCTTGTTATTAGTTGCATTAAGGCAGTCATGTCATCATGTATAAATTTCTCAGAAAGTTGAAATGGGGATGACAAACCCTAGCACCAAAAATTAAATCAAATAGGGTCAGCCTTAAGCCTTTTCAATAAACCCAAAATGCCTTTAAAAATGTTCATCATTTTTAGAAAAGGTTAAAACCTCTGACAAAAATGATGCGCATGTTTCAAGGTCATTCATGGATTTTTGAATTAAATCTTATCGTATTTGAATTTGGGATGTAAACACTATAAATAATTTAAATGCTCAAATAATGCTGAATTTAAATGTGGACCACTGGAATAATCCATAGAGTGTCCACAAATTATTGCAGCATTTTACAAAATGCTTTAGTATTTTTACTAAAGCCAAAACAACAGCAGAAAAATAGAAAACAGAAGAAAAATAGAATAGGAAGGAAACCCACCTAACTTACCTGGCAGCCCATCCGCATCCCAACACTGTGCAGCCCAGCCCACCGCAGCCGCCACCGTCTTCAACCTCCTGCCAGTAGGCAGGAGGGCGTGTGCCCGACGCGCGTGCGCACGCGTCGGCCACCTCCTGCTTGCCTACACGCCGCTGGATTCACCCGAGGGTGCCATGCACCCTCCCTCGACCCTCTGCACCTCCTCCCTCATCGCAGCTCTCTCCCCTCCCCTCGCTCTCCCGAAGCCGAGCGGAGCTCGTCGCCGCCGTACGTCGTAGATGCGGCCTCCGTGCTCCCCTCGCCTCCCCGACGTGTCCAGGAGCATCGCCACGCCTCCCTTGTCCTCTCTGTCCAGCCACGCCTCGCTGGAGGCCTTGCATCGACGCCATCTTCATCGTCTTCGTCGCTGGCCACCGGAGATGCCTCTCGCCGCCCCGCTCGCTCCGGTGCTTCCCCGAGCACGCCGAGGCCACCTCTGCATCCACCGTGAGCCCCTGCCCCTAACCCCCTCCTCTACGCCTCAGTTGCGCCCCTAGACGCCATCTCCACCGAGCCCGAGCACTCTGCTCCGCCGGCGACGCCGTCATCGTGGCCACAGCCACGCGGGCTCGAAACCGAGCGCGTCACCGCGTTTGCCACACTCCCAGGAGGCCATAGCCCCTCTCCACGCCCCTGTTGTGCATCCCAGCACTGAACCCGAGCACGCCCGAGCTCCGGCCGCTGCCGCGAGCTCCGTTCCGGCGAGCTCCGGCGCCCCCACGGCCACCCACCTACCTCCCTAGATGCGGGCGAGTCCGGGCTACGCCCAGATGCCCTTAGCCACCGCCCTCGTCGCCTTTAGCGCGAGTCCGACGTGTTGCCGCCGCAGGTTTGGTCACCGCCGGCCAACTCCGGCGACAGCCGACGTGGCGGGGTCATTAGTGCTAATCCCCGCCAGTTGGACCTCACCTAGTCACTGACAGCGGGCCCCGCAGCGGGTCAAAGCCGTAGTCAACGCGGGATTAGTTTCTATCCCACTGACCAGTGGACCCCACTGATCAGGTTTGACTCTGACCCGGTCTGTTGACCTGCTGACGTCACAACGATGTCATGCTGACGCAGTTAACCTTTTTCTGGATTTATTCTTATTCAGGAATTCCAGAAATTAGTTTAAACTTCAAAAATTCATAGTAATTCAACCGTAACTCCAAATGAAACAAATTATATATGAAAAATTATTAGAAAAATTCAAGGAATCTGTTTATGGCATTTGCATGCATGTTTGAACAACCTAGGGTTGCTGTACAGGGCAATTTGCATAATTGACATTTAAAATAAGCACATATGGAGTTTGAATTTGAACCCTTGGTTCAAACCAACTTCATTTAATATGATTGCTAGTTGCATTAGCTCAATCAACAGCATATTGCCATGACATTATCATGCATCATAATTGTTGCATTGCATTGATTGTGTTCCTCTTTGTTTGCCGGCATTTGTCCCCTCTCGATAGACGTGGTTCCGACGATGAGTTCGATGACACCGATGAAGAACTATACTATCTTCAGAAGTGTTAGGCAAGCAAAAACCCCTTGTTCATTCTGATACAATCCCACTCTCTCGCTCCTGCTCTCCTTTACTGCATTAGGACAACAACGATTCAACTGTTACATGCTGCGGTAGTTGAACCCCTTTCCTTTGCATGACCTGTCATTGCCACAGTAAATAGATGAAACCCACTAGCATGAGTAGGAGTTGTTTGAGCCCTGATGTGCCTACTCATTCATGTTTGCTTGTCATGCCTGCTATTTCTTAGAGTTGTGTCAGGTCTGATTCATCGGGGATGAATTGGAAAGTTGTGAACATGTCCTACTGTGTGTGAGCTAAGTGTGTGAACACGATTTGGTAAAGGTAGCGGTGAGAGGCCATGTAGGAGTACATGGTGGGTTATCTCATTGAAACCGTTCTCAGGAACTGAGTTCTGTGTTTGTGATCCATGAAACAGCTACTACCACACATTGGGCCCTGAAATATGACCCCTCTCGACTTACTGACCCCTCTCGTCCTCTGTCCAGGAGTTGCAACTAGTTTCTGGTGTTTATAGGATATGTGTTGGCGGTCGTGCGTAGCGCTGACCCTAGAGGTGGGCTATGATGCGGTAGATACACCATGGCACAGTGTACTGGGCACCCGTTTGGTGTCTTGGGAACCCTGCACACATCGTTTGGAGCTGTGAGCGAAACTCCGGCCGGATCTCCTCACGGATGGAACCCGAATAGGCGATAAACCTGGACTAGAGACTTGTGCGGTTAGTTAGGTCATGGTCTACACCCACGTCGGCTTTCACTTGAAGTCTGCCGAGCACATGTCGTGTGCAGACGCTAAGTGGTGGAAACATGTGTGACGAAGTACACCCCTGCAGGGTATAAAACTATTCGAATAGCCGCGTCCGCAGTAAAGGACTTCTGGGTTGCCTATAACAGTTCATAGACAAGTGAAAATGGATACTCTAAAACTCGCAAGATAAGTGTGAGTGCTATGGATGGCCTTCTCGTAGGGAGACGGGAGCGGATCCATAGTGGTGTATTGAATGGCGAATATGTGGACTTGTGTGCGCCACCTCAAAAGAGTTACTTGTAGTCGTAGTTTAAGATAGCCACCGAGTCAAAGGTGGCTTGCTGTAGTTAAACTCCACCACCCCTCTTTGTTGATACCGATGCATATGTAGCTAGTTCTGATGTAAGTCTTGACGAGTACTTTTGTACTCACGTTTGCTTAATTTATGTTTTGCAGAGAGACTTCAGTCTCGCTAGTAGTTTCGCGTGGACTTCGACGTTTAGCTTGATACCTCAGCTATGATCTTGTGCCCTCGGCAGGATCTGGTAGATAGTCAGGCTTCTCAGCCTTTTTCATTTGTAGATGTTTGTACTCAGACATGTTAAGCTTCCGCATGTGCTTTGATTTGTATGCTATGATTGTTGGGTCATGAGACCCATGTTTGTAATATCTCGCTCCTCGGAGCCTAATGAATAATACTTGAGTCGTAGAGTTATGTTGTGATGCCATGTTGTATTTACACATATCGAGCATATTGTGTGTATGATTGAAATGCTTGGTATGTGTGGGATCCAACAATCTAGTTGTTTATCCTTGGCAGCCTCTCTTATGGGGAAATGTAGTCTAGTGCTTCCATGAGCCATAGTAGTCCGCTACAGCCCGGTTCAACGGAGTCCGGCTAGCCCAGCACTACTGCTCAGGACACTTGACTGGTCGGCATGTGTTTCACTTCATTCCTGTGTCTGTCCCTACGGGGAAATGTCACGCGGTGACATCCGGAGTCCTGTTAGCCCAGTGCTATAGCCCGGATTCACACGCTGCTGACCGACATGCTCGACGTGATTCATGTATGCCTGTCCCCATAGGTTGGTGCCGCTTTGGGTTCACGACTAGCCATGTCAGCCCAGGTTCTCTGTCATATGGATGCTAGCGACACTATCATATACGTGAGCCAAAAGGCGCAAACGGTCCCGGTCCATGGTAAGGCGACTCCCTTGGGAATACCATGCGTGAGGCCACAAAGTGATATGAGGTGTTACCGGCTAGATCGATGTGACTTGGAATCGGGGTCCTGAAAGTGCACGATTTTAATTTTTTTACTGGAACGTCAAACGGTTCTGAAACTTCTTGCACTGTATTTATATACAATTTTTTTATTTTCCCTAATTTTGACAGAATTTTTGGAGTACCAAAAGTATGGTGAATGTTCAAATTACTACAGACTGTCATGTTTAAGACATATTCTGTTTTTGATGCATAGTTTATTTGTTTTGATGAAACTATCAATTTCTATCAGTGGATTAAGCCATGGAAAAGTTATATTACAGTAGCTACAATGAAAAAACAAAATATGAATTGGTTCGCAATAGTACTTAGAGTAGTGATTTGCTTTATTATACTAACGGATCTTACCGAACTTTTTGTTAAGTTTTGTGTGATTGAAATTTTCAAGTTTTGGGAGAGATCACAATGGATGAAGGAATAAGGAGTTGCAAGAGCATAAGCTTGGGGATGACCGAGGCACCCTGAGGAAATATTCAAGGACTCCTAAGCAACCAAGCTTGGGGATTCCCCGAAAGGCATCCCCTCTTTCTTCTAACAATCATCGGTAATTTTACTTGGAGTTATATTTTTATTCGTCACATGATATGCGTAAATCTTGGAGCGTCTTTTGCATTTAGTTTTCACTTTTCTTTTATGCACCATGCCGGTATGAGATAGTCCTTGGTTGATTTATATAATTCTCACTGCCCTTCACTTATATCTTTTGAGTATGGCTTTATAGAATGCTTCATGTGCTTCACTTATATCATTTGAAGTTTCGATTGCCTGTTTCTCTTCACATAGAAAATCGTCATTTTTAGAATGCTCTTTTGCTTCACTTATATTTGTTAGAGCGTGGGCATATCTTTTGTAGAAAGAATTAAACTCTCTTGCTTCGCTTATATCCATTTAGAGAGATGAAAGGAATTGGTCATTCACATGGTTAGTCATAAAATCCTACATAAAACTTGTAGATCACTGAATATGATGTGTTTGATTCCTTGCAATAGTTTTGCGATATAAAGATGGTGATATTAGAGTCATGCTAGTGGGTAGTTATGGATATTCTCGTAGCATGCATGTATGGTGAACCGTTATGTGACGAAGTTGGAGCATGAGGTATTTATTGATTGTCTTCCTTATGAGTGGCGGTCGGGGACGAGAGATGGTCTTTTCCTACCAATATATACCCCTAGGAGCATGCGGGTAGTACTTTGTTTCGATGACTAATAGATTTTTGCAATAAGTATGTGAGTTCTTTATGACTAATGTTGAGTCCATGGATTATACACACTCTCACCCTTCCATCATTGCTAGCCTCTTCGGTACCGTGCATTGCCCTTTCTCATCTCAAGAGTTGGTGCAAACTTCGCCGGTGCATCCAAACCCCGTGATACGATACGCTCTATCACACATAAGCCTCATTATATCTTCCTCAAAACAGCCACCATACCTACCTATCATGGCATTTTCATAGCCATTCCGAGATATATTGCCATGCAACTTCCATCATCATCATATACATGACTTGAGCATTTATTGTCATATTTCTTTGCATGATCGTAAGATAGCTAGCATGATGTTTTCATGGCTTGTCCGTTTTTTCATGTCATTGCTATGCTAGATCATTGCACATCCCGGTACACCGCCGGAGACATTCATATAGAGTCATATCTTTGTTCTAGTATCGAGTTGTAATATTGAGTTGTATGTAAATAAAAGTGTGATGATCATCATTATTAGAACATTGCCCCATGATCAAAATAAAAGTGGCCGAAAAAGCCCCCCCACAAAAGATAGAGGCCAAGAAGCCTAAAAAAGAAAAAGAAATGAAAAAAGAGAAGGGACAATGTAACTATCCTTTTACCACACTTGTGCTTCAAAGTAGTACCATGTTCTTCATATAGAGAGTCTCTTGAGTTATCACTTTCATATACCAGTGGGAATTTTCATTGTAGAACTTGGCTTGTATATTCCGATGATGGGCTTCCTCAAATGCCCGAGGTCTTCATGAGCAAGCAAGTTGGATGCACACCCACTTAGTTTCAGTTTGAGCTTTCATACACTTATAGCTCTTAGTGCATCCGTTGCATGGCAATCCCTACTCCTCGCATTGGCATCAATTGATGGGCATCTCCATAGCCCGTTGATTAGCCGCGTCGATGTGAGACTTTCTCCTTTTTTGTCTTCTCCACACAACCTCCATCATCACATTCTATTCCACCTATAGTGCTATGTCCATGGCTCACGCTTATGTATTGCGTGAAAGTTGAAAATATTTGAGAACATCAAAAATATGAAACAATTGCTTGGCTTGTCATCGGGGTTGTGCCTGATTTGAATATTTTGTGTGATGAAGATGGAGCATAGCCAGACTATATGATTGTATAGGGATAACTTTCTTTGGCCATGTTATTTTGAAAAGACATGATTGCTTTATTAGTATGCTTGAAGTATAATTGTCTTAATGTCAAATGATAGACTATTGCTTTGAATCACTCATGTCTTAATATTCATGCCATGATTAAATTACATGATCAAGATTATGCTAGGTAACATTTCACATCAAAAATTATCTTTTTTATCATTTACCTACTCGAGGACGAGTAGGAATTAAGCTTGGGGATGTTGTTACATCTCCGTTGTATCTATAATTTTTGATTGTTCTATGCCAATATTATACAACTTTCATATACTTTTGGCAACTTTTTATATTATTTTTGGGACTAACATATTGATCTAGTGCCCAGTGACAATTTCTGTTTGTTGCATGTTTTCTGTTTCGTAGAAAATCCATATCAAACGGAGTCCAAACGGGATAAAAACTGACGGAGATTTTTTTTGAAATATATGCGATTTTTGGGAAGAAGAATCAACGCGAGACAATGACCGAGGGGGGCACGAGGCAGGGGGCACGCCCTGGGCCCTTGTGGCCACCCCGTAAGGCGCTTGGTGCCCTTCTTTCGCCTCAAGAAAGCTAATATCCGGATAAAATCGTGTCCAAAATTCAGCCCAATCGGAGTTACGGATCTCTGGGAATTTAAGAAACGGTGAAAGGGCAGAATCTGAAACACAGAAACAGAGAGACAGAGAGACAGATCCAATCTCGGAGGGGCTCTCGCCCCTCCGCCGCCATGGAGGCCATGGACCAGAGGGAAACCCTTCTTCCATCTAGGGGGAGGTCAAGGAAGAAAAAGAATAAGGGGGGCTCTCTCCCCCTCCCTCCCGATGGCGCTGGAACGCCGCCGGGGCCATCATCATTACCGCAATCTACACCAATAACTTCACCGTCATCATCACCAACTCTTCCCCCCTCTATGCATCGGTGTAATCCCTCTTTTACTCATTGTAATCTTTACTTAAACATGGTGCTCAACGCTATATATTATTTCCCAATGATGTATGGCTATCCTATGATGTTTGAGTAGATTGTCCTATGGGTTAATTGATGATCGTGATTGGTTTGACTTGCATGTTTCATTATTAGTGATGTCCTATGGTGCTCTCCGTGTCGCACAAGCATGAGGGATCCCCGCTGTAGCGTTTGCAATATGTTCATGATTTGCTTATGATGGGTGGCGTGAGTGATAGAAGCACAGACCTGAGTAAGTAGGTTGTTTGTGTATGGGAGTAAAGAGGACTTGATGCCTTATAATGCTATGGTTGGGTTTTACCTTAATGATCTTTAGTAGTTGCAGATGCTTGCTAGAGTTCCAATCATAAGTGCATATGATCCAAGAAGAGAAAGTATGTTAACTTATGCTTCTCCCTCAAATAAAATTGTAATAATGATTACCGGTTTAGTTATCGATTGCCTAGGGACAAATAACTTTTTTATATGACAACAAGCTCTTTAATAAACCTAACTTAGTTGTGTCTTTATCTAAACAACCCCTACTTTTTATTTACGCGCTCTTTAGTATCTTTCAAAACTATCCAACAACACCTACAAAGTACTTCGAGTTTCATACTTGTTCTAGGTAAAGCGAACGTCAAGCGTGCGTAGAGTTGTATCGATGGTCGATAGAACTTGAGGGAATATTTATTCTACCTCTAGCTCCTCATTGGGTTCGACACTCTTACTTATCGAAAAAGGCTACAATTGATCCCCTATACTTGTGGGTTATTAGGGTGCGGCTGGAGGGGGGAGGGGGCGGATAGAAAAAGGAACCCCTATACCACCGACGGTCGTGTGATAGCCTGGCTTATTAGGGATGATAGACTACTCATATTTTCGGGAGCCCATTCGAACAGAACTTCAAAGTTAAGCGTGCTCAGCTTGAAGTAGTTTCAGGATGGATGACCGACCGGGAAGTTACTTTCGGGTGCGCACGAATGAGGACAAAGTGCACAGAATAGACTAGTATTGATCTGTAGGGCCTGTCTAGATCCCGCTAGGAGTAACGACCACCGACGAGTGTGTTCAGGGCATTACAAATTGATATCAGAGCCGATCCTCGCGGTTACACGGATGTTTACAGACAGATGCGCGGTCATGTTATGCATGACGCTTGTGACCCATCGGAGCACATGGCATGGCACATGTGCCGGACAGGAAGCACAAACATTTGTGTCAAGAGAGAACGTTTATGTGGCCTGACGAGGACGTCGGTTTTTTTTTTGAGTGGGGGTGTATACGTTTATGTCAAGAGAGAACGTTTATGTGGCCCGACGAGGACGCCGGTTTCTCTGAGTGGGGGTGTATGTGATAGCATGACTTATTAGGGATGATAGACTACTCATATCAATAATGAATTCTTTCTTTTTTGAGAGTTCATTTGGACATAACTTTAAAGTTAAGCGTGTTCAGTTTGGAGTAGTTTCGAGATGAGCGATCGACCGGGAAGTTACTCTTAGGTGCGCACGAGTGAGGACAAAGTACACAGAAAATACTAATATTGATTTGTGAACCAGTCTAGATCCCGCTAGAAGTAACGACTACCGACAGATATGTCCGAGGCGTTACAGGGCGAGCAAAGGCAAAGGAAAGACAAACACACACGGCCCGCCCTTTCGTGCGCTGTCCATTACGCTGCAAAAACGACCCAAGTTTGAGTCGGGAGTGAGTCAAAAGTGGACAAAAATGCACATCCCTGCGTTGGATAGTCACGACCCAAGTTTGAGTCGAAAATGAGTCAAAAGTGAACAAAAATGCACATTCCTGCGTTGGATAGTCTGGTATGTCATTTTACCTTAAACGGACGCCTCCAAACAAATTGGGGTCACGTGCTGGAGTTGGCCTAAGGACAGCCTCCGCCACCTAAGGACAGCCTTCGCCGATGCGGCGGAGAGGCTTGCCATGCATCTCGACGGATGCACCAGCCTACGCCCTCCGGCGATGGGGGCGAGGGAAGGAGCGGCGACCGCGATTAGTTTTTTTCCCTCGTTAACCTTTTTTGGTAATTGTTCAGTTAACTTTTTTTTTTTGAGAAACCCAAGAAATTGTTCAGTTAACTGGGCGGGAAGGAAATAGCTGACGCCCGGACCAGATCGTCCTCGGCTGTCACCTAGCCCACTAATGAACTAGTACTACGTGGATTGGACTGTGAATGAAGATGCCATCGCTGGCCTGAAGCCCATCTAAATGAGCCTGGTATAGAACAAATCGCCCACAAACACGATCTTAAAATGGAAGGTACCCTAAAAAAATCTGAAACTTCCCACCAAACCGCCGACGCCAATCTGAACCTAAGGCTCGTAGCATAAGTTCATTTCTGGTCAGCAAGCTGCAAAACCTTGTTTAGAAACGTGACGGATTATTTCATCTTCGTTGAGTTTCATCATCGAGAAGTGCCTTCATAATATACTCCCTTCATGGCCGGCTTCATCTTAGGCAGCGCTTTCTCGACGGGGTGGGCCATTCTTGGGCTTTGGTAACGCTTTCAAGGACGTGTTGTAGTGTGTTAATTCTTTTTCTTTGAATGTGTCTTCTTTAGACTGGCCATATTGTACTTGGAACGGTAGTAAAGTAATTTCATGAACAATTGTAAGTAATTGGTACTCTCTCGACTACATAACGAGTACATAGGAATGAGCGTGCGTACATAGGAATGAATCTGTGATTAAAAAAATACTACTATACATCGTTTATTGAATAGAAGTTAGTGTGGAGTTTTCGCAGACACGGCCACTATTTATTTATCAACTCATATATCCGGGGATCATTGGCTACAGAACGTACATACATGCCAAAATTTTGCAGCCAGGGTACATGGATTACGATCGAGCTACATATATAGAGGGGCTACGGCGGCTACAATCCAGGGACCAAAATTTTGTAGCCAGCCGTACGTACGCCATGTCCGTGCGAGCACGAAGACATGCATGCATCAACGCTACTACGTAAGCTGCATCCTTCAACCTAGCCTACTACCACGTACACCCATAGCACTACGTACTAACTTACAGTACATCCACACGTACGATATATATATATATATATATAGGAGGGCCGGCCTGTGAGGCCGTACATCGTCTACCTCGCTCGATCATTCGCGCCCGAGATCCTTCTTGACCTCCTTGAGCTTCTTCTCGTCCGGCTCGATCACCACCCCGCCCTCGCCCTCTGCGCGCTCGTTGCCGGAGCCGGTCGCACGGCTCAGCCCGCCCTTCTTACGCCCTGCAGCACGCATGCACAGCAGCACAAGCAGATCAACACAAAGTTAGAGCAACACCACATACGCCAACGCATGAACGCACGCACGTACCTTCCGCCAGGCGCTCCTGCGCCTCGAGGGTCTTGCCGCCGGCGCCGCTCTTGATGACGGTCTCGCCCTCCTCGCGGGCGCGGCGGTCCAGCTCTGCCCGGATCTCCGGGTCCTGCAGCTCCGGCGCCTTCTTCACCTGCTGTGTCCGGTTCTCCGAGTCCTGGATCTCCGGGTCCTGCTGCAGCTCCGGCGCCTTCTTCTCCTGCTGTGCCATTGCTCGCGGTCTCTGCTCGGTAACAAGTCTTTGAAGTCTGTCTCCGCTAGCCTGCTGGTATGCTCTGCTTCACCACTGAGCGGAGGCCGCTTATATAGGTGGTGCACGGCGGTGCGGTCCGTGTATACGTGGACGGTGCATGCTGCCGGCCGTGGTGCGCTGTTACCTCGGCCTTTCACCGCGGGCCGGCGTGGCGAACATGCATGGGGCGCGCGCCACGTTTTGATGGGAAGTGATTTCACTGCGAGCACGTAGCGGCTACCGTGGTCAAACGTTGCCGTAAGTTCGTGTGCCGGGAACTTACGTGGAGGCTCCCTTCTGGAAGCCGGCAACATTGCACGCTACTGGTCCGTGTGCACGAGGCGGTCGGTAGATGATCATTTGGTTTTGCATCATCGGCTTCAGCACGTTGGGTACTTTGGTTGGTCGTGAAGCATGACGGGCGCCAGGATGACAGTTTGTGTTTTTGCTGGAGCTACTCCATAAACAAACTGTTCACAGCTGTATAGACGTGACGCAGGGGAAAAAACGACTTACCCCTTCGTCTCTCCTCCCCAAGTGAACACACGATTAGGTTCCTGCCTCCATGCCACCGACCTGTCTCGTCTTCTGCGGCCTTAGGGCTGTGAGATGTGGTGAGTTTCGGCCCTTATCCACTAGAGGACTCCGTTTTTATATTTTTTTTGAGATTTGCTAGGATTTGTGTCGTGTTCATGACGATGAGAAGGCGACGGCTTGCTGAAGATAGAATAACGTTGTCTCACCTTGTCTGTGTCTCGATAGTGTGTCTATCATTGTGAGAGGGTGTGCGAAGGTGTGTCTTCGATGGACCTTGTGGGATTCGGTCGATGGTTGTCTTTATGTCGGATCCAGGAATTGAACTTACCCGGGACGAAACATTTAAGGTCTATAATTTTTGTAGCATACAGATGCAAGTCTGCTCAACAGAAACTCATAGGATTGAAATATGAAGCCAAAGAACATAACTAATGGTGCAGAATAATTCAAGGTTCTTGACAACTAGCTGATCTAAGCATAAAATATCAGGAAAAAAACATAAACGTCACAGAGAACCACTAACATGGACTCCCAGGCCGTGTTCTGTTAGCGCACGTATAAAACCAAATCGTTTTTCTGTTCAAATAGACCGACTAAAAACGTTTTGTGTCTCTCGTCCAAAACAAGTCGATTAGTGAGACGTGCCTTCAGAAAAAATTGAGATGGACAAATAGATAAGTAGTACTAGTATTTATGGCGCACATCACGGCTTACCCAGGGCGGCCGACCATACCAGCCCCTACAGTGGCACCGCCACTACAAGTAGAGGAGTTCATCAAGCTTTGGTTGATGATTGGAGAGGGGGGTCTCAATCCTATGATAAAGACCAAGTTCAATGGCATTGGACAGGAAGCGAAATCTACATGACAAAGGTCGGCAAAAAAGGCGATATGTTCTGGTTTTTATAAAAAAATAATTTCTAGTTGATTTGGAAGGCTCAGTCAAAGAACAAGGTCAGATTAGATGGCTAGTTAGCGATGCATGTCGACTGCTCACTTCGGACAATCTCCTTTGTTTGGGAGGGAGCGGAATCTGCTCCATGTGTGGTGTTTACGCCGAGACGGAGATTCACCTTCTACTTTCTTGCAGCTTTCCTCGTTAGGTATGGCATGGCATGGCCTCATGGTTGGTTGCCATGGCTTGGTTCCGGCAACGGAGATTCAAATAACCAAGGTCACTGGATGGTGAAGGCGTACTAGATCATAAATTTCAAAACTTTGAAGACTGGAATCCGACAAGATTGTTTTTTACTACACATGATAGATTTGGAAGGACAAAAATGATGACACCATCTTCAGAATCAAAGAGCCCATTAGAATGTGGCAACTCGCTTTTTAGCTATAGCAATTCAGGGTTTTGGCGGTTGATGTGAGAACTCTTTCTCCGCTTTTTATCTAGGCAAAGGCTAAGTGTAACTACTTTTCTCTCCTGCTGAGAGAAACGACCGCACACCTGTTATAAGACATGTGTTAACACACATAACGCACTCATATGACTCATTTATGTATCTTCATCTTTTTTACTACTCCCTCCTTCCCATACTGTTAGGCGTATTAGTTTTCAACATGAAGATTAGAGCAAGTCCATAGTTAGTTTGTTACTTGACCCGTCGTACAACTTGGCAAAGAGGGAGGCAGGTGTCGATGTCAAAACCGGCGGATCTCGGGTAGGGGGTCCAAACTGTGCGTCTAGGATCGATGGTAACAGGAGATGGGAGACACGATGTTTACCCAAATTCGGGCCCTCTCTATGGAGGTAAAACCCTACGTCCTGCTTGATTGATATTGATGAATGTGAATATTACGGGAGTCGATCTACCACGAGATCGTAATGGCTAAACCCTAGAAGTCTAGCCTATATGAGTATGGTAATGAGTACATGTGGTGTCCTTTCCGGACTATCCTCTTCGGTTTATATAGACACCGAGGGGATCTAGGGTTTACATGGAGTCGGTTACATAAAAAGGAATCTTCGATCGCCAAGCTTGCCTTCCATGTCAAGTAGAGTCCAATCCGGACATGAGTATGATCTTTGATCTTCACAGCCCATTAGTCCGGCCCACGGATAACAGGTCGGACGCACGAGGACCCCTTAGTCTAGGACTCCCTCAATAGCCCCTAAACCTGGCTTCAATGATGAGAAGTCCGGCGCGCAGATTTGTCTTCGGCATTGCAAGACGGGTTTCATCCTTCCGACCTCCAGCATAGTCTTCGGACGAAGTAAGTATATCCGGACCTGTGTATATAATGGCAGAAAATATAACACTCCACGAGCCCAACTTGTTGATAACTGTTCATGACATCGTATCATGTCTGCTCGGTTGCTATTTCCAACCGTCAGCTGGTGAGCCGCCCCACGTCTCGGGGTGCGGTTTTACTGGCACGTCTTGCCAGGGCAGAGATCGTGTCCCTTTATTTACGGGATTTTCATTAATGCAGGCGTGGGTAACCTAACCGTCCCCTGGGTACAACTCCTTGGTGATAGGTAAGTTTAGAGACCCTGGGGGAGACGCACAATATTCGGGGCCTTTATATAGAGACCCAGTCTCGTTTTCTTTCCTTGCGCTTGCTCCTTCCGCAACCCCTGTGACGGTGTCCTGGACTAGGGGTACTCACCACGTCGTCTCCCGATCTGTTAGATTGGGCCGAGGACCCTCATGGCCATATACTCATGGGCCAGTTCGAACAAATGTCGCATACATGGAAGATTCCACAAGACTTGGTGATCAAGACAAAGACTCCTCCCCACCGGCGTATTCGGCTAGGACTCTTGTTATCCTAGGCCTCTGGTGCATTATATAAACCGAGGCCAGGCTAGTCGATAGATCATATACAACAATCATACCATAGGCTAGCTTCTAGGGTTTAGTCTCTACGATCTTGTGGTAGATCAACTCTTGTAATACTCATATCATCAATATCAATCAAGTAGGACGTAGGGTATTACCTCCATCAAGAGGGCCCGAACCTGGGTAAATATCGTGTCCCCTGTCTCCTGTTACCATTGATCCTAGACGCACAGTCCGGGACCCCCTACCTGAGATTCGCCGGTTTTGACACCGACATTTGTGCTTTCATTGAGAGTTCCGTTGTGTGATCGGCAAAAGGATCAATGGCTCGCCCGCAGGTCAACTGCGACGCCGACATTTTCGTCACCGGCTCGACTGGTCACCTTGACTCGACCGAGGACCGTGCTCCATCTCCGATTGTCATGTTCGGACGCGGGACTTCTTCAACATCAACTCCGGTCTCTATCATGATCATAGAGGAGTCAGCCATGGAGCTCGAGGGCTCAACGTCAACATTGCCCTCGGGCGGCCGTGCTGTTTTTATGGACAACGAACTTGTATTCGCCGTCACCACCTCCTCGAGCGTCGGTTTGATGATTTCTTCGGTCAAATAGTGTGGAATTACGTCTACAACAGTCATGCACAATTTCGTCGAGTTCCGATGGAGGAATCTCCGACAATCTACGATATACCGGAGCCCTGTCAAATCTGGACAGGAATCTGGATGAGTTTAGGGCGTGGTCTCCAGAGCCCAGCTCGGAGGTCCTTTGGAAGATCCAACCGTTCATCTACTGCAGAATTCCCATATCTACCACCCCTCCAAATTTTAGCTCGATCTGACAGTTCAAACTCCGGGAACCTTCCGATGAGTGGACCAATTTTCGGACCCGTTTTCTGCGCGAATACGGATCCGACCCGAATTCATGTTTCTTTATGAACGTGATATTGGACAACCTTTTTAGAGGAATTCTCTTCTAGGGTATTGTGCGTTGTTTTTAAACATGTGCCCGTAAATTTTTAAGCCTCCCCTAAGGTCATCTTCATCATCATGCTGGTATCAAACCAGTCCGGCAATATTGCTCCAAGGCTGTCGACCTGCGCTAGACACGTCGTCACTTTGTTGAGCCGAGCTCAACTTCTTCGGATCATCATCTCAGCAAGCCGAACAAGAGTTCGGAATCGCGAAGGATAAATCATCACCAACATGTCCGCCCCACGGATTACACGGAGCGGGCATACCGGCATCGCCACACGGTCACTTCATCAAGCCGGCATCGACCACGTCACGACCTACATCGGCAGGGCCGCACTATTGCTTCTTCAAGCTGGTGTCCATCACGCCGACCTACTTTGACTCATCGGCTGACATCGAGGCTTCGACATCTCGGCTGGACCGGGGGCTTCGCCATCTCTTCATCAACCTACTCTGGAGACTTCGGTGTCACTAGCCGACCAGCTCCGTCACGTTAGCTGGACCGAGGGCTTTGCCTCGGCGAGCCAACCTTTGCCAGCATCGCCATATCGTCGCTTTATCGCTCATCAGGCAATGGGTGTGCGGATCGAGTCCCAATTTTCGGAATCACCTTTCTTCGGATTGCTACAACAAATAAACCAGGTGCTATTAATCCTAGTATTTTTTGCTTGTCCGGGTTCATTTTTCTCAAGGAATTATTACTCTAGTTTGTTCATCATATATACACAGGTCTATCAAATGATGACCGCATTAACGAAGGTCGCATAGTGGTTCGGTCAGTTTCCGTACATGGTCCGATGAACGCCGCATCCGGAACTCGGACCGACCTGTGAATTCAGGCTTTGCCACGCCTTTACCACATCACGCCGATGCCCTACATCGACAGTGACTTCGGCGCCAGGCCATATTTCTTTCTATTACTCACTTTGCATAACTTATTTATTATGCAACGATTTTTTTTAATTATTATTATTGCTATTATCTCTGGTTTGCACTATTTTTTGTGCACAGGAAAATGATCCGGGTTGGGCAGTATCGTCAACTCGGCGTACTGACATACCACGTCACCTCGGCTGGACGGGGGGCTTCGTCAACACTTCATTACCCCATGCTAGGGACTTCAGCATCACTCTGCCGGCCCGCATTGACCGTGCTATGTCACCACTTCGGAGTGCCGAGCTCTTTGCTCCGCCACCTTGGGACCGGCTTGGGGGATGGAATCTTGTCCCGCATCAAGCTCGGGCCGCGTCATCAATATCGAACACATTAACCAGCTAAGTTGCCTTCATGCTCAAAGTTTTAAATTTTTAACTTGTGTTTGGTTCGATCAATCATTATACCTTTTTGAAAAAAGTTGCTTGTAGAGAATCTCCTTGTCAAAACTTTGTTTGTGACACACAAATTCAAATACCTCGTTTACTTGGGGGCTCCCTTGATGGAGCTTTTCCTCTTGTATATGATTATACTTGTACGGCTTCGTTCCTTGTTCGTGTATTATGCCACAATATGCACCATATTGACCTAAGCGATTTGCAAGCTGGGTTGCCTGGCTCCTGTGCTTACCCCTATGTTCCCGATTGTTCGGCTAGGGAGTAAAGGGAGCACCTCTGCGATTGTCACGACTGGGTCATCCGAGCTCTGACCTCAGACTGGGTGAAGCTGAAAGCTAGCGCTCTTATTGTCTTCAATCATGGTCGGCACACAACGGAACTCATGAGTACAAAAAATCTATTGCACAAGTCTCATAGTAATAATGAGCACCGAAGAAAGGTATTGGTGGGGGTACTATTTTCTTCGAAGATGCTTCTTACACTTCGTTAGTAATATAGCATAAGTTTCCTAAGCGTGCTTTGTCTATTACAGCCTTTATGGCATGATTGCCTGGTCATCGGAAACACCGTTGATATTCTCAACAAGCAGAGTACATGACACTTTTCGGCCGTTGGCCGAAGAGGGAGAAGCCGACGGTCGGTTAAGACGCGTTTAAAGTTCGGGTGAACACAAATATGATATAAGTACTTCGGTACATACAATCATTATACATAAAATTCTTACCCAAGTCACTTGGGGGCTCTTAAAATTTATATATGAGTTGTAAATGTGTTTTCTTCTTTGTCGTTGTCAAAACACGATAGAAGCACAATTTTTTCTTTCTCCTCCAATTTCCGGATTGGCACCGAACACTTGATCTTGTTTGGACGTCATGTTTTTACTGACGTTTTTTGGTTTCCCAAGCTTTTTGGCACTTTTAAACTATTTGTGTGTTTCCAGCACAAGTCAGTGCAATATTGGACACCTTTATAGATTCGGCGAAAACATTCTCGGATCTCACTATATATGCATTGGTTTCGAATTGTGTCTTCGGTCAATAGTTGGGTTGTCCGGCTCCTGCGCTTGCCTCCTACGTTCCGCTTTGTTCGGCTAGGTGTGCAAAGGGAGAACCACTGCTGAAAGTGCTAGTGATCGACTAGAGGGGGGGTGAATAGGCAATTTTTATGAAAGTATTCAAAACATGGAAGTTTCGAAGACAAACGATAGAAATAAACCTATAACCATATAGCGGAAGGTAGACTACACTAAGCAAGCCATAGTCAAGTATTCAATGAAGTGAAAGCACAAAGACTAATAGCAGCTAGGCAGTATAGATCAGGATGGAAGATAGTATGAAGCCAATCAGAACAAGCAGTCATACAGTGAAGACAAATAGATAATGCAAACAGGCAATGACTTCACAAGGAACAATCTGCAAATAAAGAGATGGGAAGGATAGAACCAGTGGCTCGTTGAAGACAATGATTTGTTGGACCAGTTCCAGTTGCTGTGACAATTATACGTCTGGTTAGGGAGGCTAAGATTCAACTCAGAAGACTGCGTCTTCACCTTATTCCCCTTGAGCTAAGGACACCCAGTCCTCGCCCAATCACTCTGGTAAGTCTTCAATGTAGACTTCCAAACCTTCACAAACTTCGTTCACCGGCGATCCACAATGACTCTTGGATGCTCAGAACGCGACGCCTAACCGGCTGGAGGATTCACAATCCTCAAGTGTAATAAGTCTTCAGATCACACAAACAGGAAGACTTCAGTGATGCCTAACACTCTTTGGTTCTGGGTGTTTAGGGCTTTGTCCTCGCAAGGAATTCTCTCTCAAAGGCTTCGAGGTGGGTTGCTCTCAAACGACAAAAGCCGTACACTAACTCTGAGTAGCCAACCAATTTATGGTGTAGGGGGTGGGCTATTTATAGCCACTAGGCAACACGACCTGATTTGTCCGAAATGACCCTGGGTCACTAAGGAATTGACACGTGTTCCAACAGCCAGATTTCAAACACACACGACAACTTTACTTGAGCTACAAGCAACGCCGACTTATCCAGCTCTGGATAAAATTTGCTCTCATTGTATTCGCTCGAAGACATAGGATTTTGGTTAAGCATCACTTCATTCATTCTGACTGGTTCACTTGGACTCCACTTAACAGTACGGTGGTTCCTATGACTCAACAAAGAAGAAGAAAAAACGATGAAACAACTAAGTCTTCGCGCTCCATAGTCTTCACGCTATGTCTTCTCTTGTCATAGTCTTCAATGTGAATGTCTTCAAATACCACCTTTGACTTCAATGTCTTCATAAATTTCTAGGGGTCATCTCTGGTAGTAAAACTGAATCAATGAGGGACTTCTACCTGTGTTATCCTGCAATTCTCACAAACACATTAGTCCCTCAGCCAGGTTTGTCGTCAATACTCCAAAACCAACTAGGGGTGGCACTAGATGCACTTACAATCTCCCCCTTTTTGGTGATTGATGACAAACTGGTTGAAGTTTTCAACGGGGAATAAAATATGTGAAATTGTAAAGGATAGGGTATTGTCTTCGTAAGTGGCAAAGGCTCCCCCTGAAGATGTGCATATAAGTAATTTGCTTTTGGAACGCAAATGCACATGGCAGGTTGTACTTGTGGAGATCCTTTTCAACTTATGATGACAATTCATCATGCATGATTTGATATAACGAACATAATGACATGCATAATGAAAAATGGACGTCTGCAAAATGACCTAAGTGCGAAAGTTATCATCGCAGATGCGGAATTTATCATCGCATCACAGAATAGCAAATAAGTAGCAGACGACCATCGAGTTTAAGTGTTACAACTCAAAGAACCAAATGTATCAAAAAGCGAGAGTTGTAAGCACTTGGAAAAAGTAGCAAAAAGTAAAGCAACCACCCATATGGACCTGCTTGAAGACTATCAACTCATATGCTTCTCCCCCTTTTGTCAGTAAGGACCAAAAAGGTTTGAAGACATAGAGCGCCTACTCGTTCCCATGAGGTGCAGGCGAAGCAGCAGGGTCGTCGTTGAGGTTCGGTGGTGTAGAAGAACTCGGTGCAGTGTCGACACGCGCTGAAGTTGGAAGAGGTGAAGTGGCATCATCTTAGTCATCGATGACTCTGGCATTCACCGTCGCAGCTCAGGACGAATAGTCAGAGTCTTCAAGTGAGGGAGTCCGACACAAGTGAGCATTCCTTGGAGGAGTTGAGTCAAACTTGAATCTTTCTGTGAAGCCATCGTCTTGCAGATTAGCTTCAGCACTAAGCAATGTCAAACTCTTCCAAGACCTCCGACAGGTTTCATGTGTGACAAGGGCATTCTTGGTGGCAAGATTGCGAATGCGATTGACGTCCACCAAGAGGCTTTGCATCTGACGCTTAAGCTAGCTGTGATGCTTATCCTGTTTCTGATGTAGCACGACAAGAAGCTCTCGGTCATTGAGAACACGAGATCGCTTCCGAGGCCTTTGGGCAATGGTGCTTCCAGTGGCATCAGTTTGAGTGCGAGGGGCACGTGTGTTACCAGCCAAGGGATAAACACGAGAGACTACCTGAACTCCTTCAATGGGCTGGGTGAAGCTTTGACGATCAGCATTGTGAAGATAAATTGGATCCTTAGCAAGCTCTGGGTAAATAGCTTCAACAGACAGATCAACATCTGGCAAGAATACAAGATGATTGCGCACAAACGGCTGATAGTTGAAGGAGATTGAAGCTTGATAAGACGCATTACCCATGGAGCATAGAACTTCAGACCAAAAATGTCGGAGCCAGATGCAGCATATTTCCTGATGAAGAAGTCTTGAGCATTGAAGCTGATGCCATTGAAGATATAGAAAACCAAAGTCTTTATTGCTCCTTCAAGCTTCGCTACAGATGAATGTCCTTTGACAGGCCATAGAGTCTTTCTGATGATATGGTAAATGGTGCGAGGCAGATACTCTAGGTCTTCAACAAAGAATTCAGATGGGTATTCAGCGTCGTGAGGCAAAGGCTTCATCATGCTCAGCATTTGGCTCATGTTGGGTTCTGACTTCTGAAAAATGCTCTCCAAAGAATTCTGGTGTTGTTGACAACCTGGTTCATAGTATTCACCAGGAGTGGGCAGGGCTTTGAGCTCAATGATATCAAGAGCTTTGGCTTCATGATGGACATTGCTTGTCATCCACTCAAGGACCCAAGTCTTTGGATCCCTGTTGTAGCCTCAAATGTGAAGAGTTGCATAAAACTATAATAGAAGCTCTTCATTCCAGTGTTCCTTGTTTGTGACAAATTGTAGGAGTCCAGCGTCTCTGAAGCAATCCAACGCTTCTTCTAGATAGGGCAGGACAGCTATAGCTTCAGTGTCGAGACGCATATGTGGAAATATGCGCCCTTGATTGTATAAGGCGCATGAATAGTAGTTGCGCTGCTAATAGCTCCAGAACCGATTCGATGAAATGCGAGGTTTGGAGTAAGGGTTCTTGGCGCTGTTGAAGTAGGTGTTATGTGCCAAGAAGCCATTCACATTGAAGACCCCAGGTGAGGTTGCAGTGCCTGGGAATCTTGGAAGTCTTGGCTTGGGATTCTGGACTTGAGGCATGTGCTCGACATGATAGTCAAATTATGGACCCGCAGCAGTTGGAGGAACCAGAATGGGCCATCGGACCATAACAGGCTGACCACGATCAAATGCCAGCTCAACAGTATGAGGTCTTGGAGGGGGTACATGAGCATTGGCATTTTCGTTGACATGGGCTGCAAGTGGCACAATAGCTTCAGGAGGAACGATTATGTCCGGTGATGCATTGGCTTCAGGCAGCGGATTTGCTTCGGGTGCTGCATTGGCTTCAGGTGCATTCACTTCTGGCTCCACATTGGCTTCAGGCGCCACATTAGCTTCAGCCATGACAACGTCATTGGCTTCTGTGTTGATGTTGGTGGCCGCCTCAGTATTGGTAACCTCCACTTCATGAGCTGGAGGGTCGGACACGTTCTCCTCGAGAACAACTTCAGGGTTGGACGGGGGTGTAGCAACTCTTTCTTCATCACGTGGTTCTACTTCTTCATCGGCTGATGCAGCCGGAATATCTTCAGCCGTTTTGGCTTCAGACTCAGAGGTGTTCACAGTTGGAGTGGCTTCTGGGAACACTTGACGTGCAATAGATTGGTGATGCACTTCTCCTTCTAGAATGCTTGGAAGAGTGACTTGGGGCCTTGGTCCTTTGCGAAGCCTGCGTAACGCTGGCGATGCCTGTGGAGATGGAGTTGGCTGGGCCTCAAAGTCATCGTCACCTTGCACTGGTGAGGTGACTTGTGGTTGGGGAGTACTTGGGGTGTCTTGTTGTTGTGGGTGATCATCCCATGATGCATCCTGAGCAGTTGGCGTCAGAGGACAACCAATGCTGATGAGCTTGTTGTGCGTGAGCACAGGCGATGATACCAAATTGTGCTTGATCTAAGGAAGGACTTCATCATCTTCAACATTGTCGTGAGGACAAATGTCTTCAGCTGCGATGGGGTCAACAACTGGATTGTCTTCAGCTTCAGGAGCCTCTGTGGAAGCAGGCTCATGAACTATCAACTAGCGCTCTCGATGTTCAGACGCAGGACGAGCCACTGAGACTGGCTCGACAACAAGGGGCTCTGTGGGAGCAGCCCGGTCTCTCTTCTTTGTTTTCCTTTTCTTGGTTGGGGGAGCATCATCAGTGGTGGCTTTGGTCTTGCGCTTTCTGGCTTCGGCTTTAGCTGCTCTAGTTCTCTTGAATTCTGAAGCCACTGTGGGGACCTTAGGCTTCGAGCCTGTCATACTGGCTGGGAAGACAATGCGAGGTTCTTCCTTCCTTGATGCTTCTGGTTCTGCCATAGCTGGCTTCTTCTTCTTCTTGGCGGCCATTCTAGGGTCGATGCCTGGTCGCCCCAAGGCCTTGCGCTTTTTAGCTTCATTGTAGCCTTAAACACATTTGGCAGCAAGATTCTTCATGCGCTCACGAGAACCTTTTGCTTCTTCTCGTTTCTTGTGGAATGCCTCCTTGAGCTCATGCATCTTGACCTTGAAGTTTTGAATGTCTTCAACATTGAGCTTGGCCATGTGCTTCTTGAACTGAGCCTTTTCATAATCGATCTTATGCTTCAGCTCAACAATTTTCTGAGCTAGAGCCAGCTCAGGAGCAATGGCTCCATGGAAGGAGACGCTGAGGTCAATGGGAAGTTGAAGATCATCAAAGCTGACATCTGGGCAGTCAAATCACTCATCAATAAACTTGTTTAAGATTTCCACATCAAAGAGAGGAAGATCACTGAAGATTTCCGCCTCTTGCTTGCTCTTGATCAACTGCTCAAGAGCGTCATCGCCAAAATCATCGTCGCTGGACAGATCAATGGCGTCATTCTCGTTTCTCAAAACAGCAGTAGGGGTTAGTGCTTGACTAGTGGGTTGCATGGACTTCTTCAACTTGGCGAACTTGGAGATGCGTGAGAGATCTTCAGACTGCACACTGACTTCAGGAGGTGCAGTGGCCGAAGGCTTCGCCCGTGAGACCTTTGGTGCAGATGAGGGCTTTGAAGCCTTTGGTACTGAAGAGGGCTTTGAAGCCTTGGGTTTCATTTGCTTCACAGGCTTTGGTGGTGCAGGCGCTTCGTCAGAATCAGCGTCGTCTGCGGGTTGATCCACGTCTGCCCCTTGAACCTTTATGTGAGTGATGAGACCTTCTAAGTTGTAGAAGAGCCCAACCAGATTGGGTTCAGCTTCGCGTGTGCCATCAACACGTGGCGCAGAGGGGCCTGGGTTGAAGTCTAATCCCAAAGACTTCTTGTTTTCCTTGGCCGAGTTCTTTGCAAACTTATAGTTGCGCTTGAAGAGATTATCTTCTCGACACCATAACAGAGAGGATGGGTCGGCATTAGCAGGCTGAGATCCACGAATCATGCAGGGGTAGAAGCCTTGAGCAATAGCTTCGGACTTCGACTTGGGCTAAAGACCTTTGTATATTATATCTCCCCAGGGGCCCTTGATGGCACTCTTCTCAGCATATTCGTCGGTGACGAATCTGTACTTGAACCATTCCTCTGCCCAATGTCTTTGGATCCATTGCATTCGGTTCTTGCGTTCTCCATAGGTCTCTTCTGGATCTGACTTGTATAGCTCATAGAGATCCGGTGGCAGGTCCTTAGCAGTGTTTCCACGGCGCTGTCTGCCGCCCTTCCTGACTGATTTTTCTGTTGCCATGAATTTTAGACTGGAAGGCTTCAACACTATCAAAGTCTTCTGTCTACTGGTCAGACAAGAACTGGCTTCAGGAGAATTTATATGTTGCTGTAAGAACTCTGCAAATGAATGCAGACTATGAGAACCAAGGGATTCTCCCATGGACATGTACCTGTGACAGCATTAGAGGTGCGAGGGAAGGGGAAGAGGTCATATGCATTCTCAGAAGATTTTGAAGATAAATCAGTTTAGAAGACATTTACCTCATAGTGCGAAGACATTCACTCATATGTAGAGAGTTGGTTCCAGATTCGTACGAATCCATGAATAAGTACAAGTGAGGAATCTAACTACTTTGTGAAGCATAAGTGAACATACTAGGCATGCTATGAGATGCAGAATGAGATAGATCCAACTTGTGGGAACAGAAACCACTTGTGGTTGAAAAGGATGAATCTATCAGATCAAAAAGACAGTAAAAAGAGGTTTTATTTACCACACGAGGAACTGCTAGACGGAGTGGGAGAGGAGGCCGAGCAGTTCGATCTTCCGTGCCCTAACTTGGCGACGGAGGACACCTACGGCGACAGCGGAGAACACGATGTCCATGGCCGGCGTGAGGACGGCGTCGGTGAGGTCGCGGCAGCTAAGCGCTTCGTCGCCGGCGTCGTTGAGGGCTAGCGGTGGCGCTAGGGTTTGTGCGAGAGTGGAAGAAGAGATAATGACTAGGGTGAGGCGTGTATTTATAGACACAGGGACAGCACAACGTTATTACGCAGGTGCCCCTCGCGGTTCACATCTGAAGGACACGTGGAGATCATGCAACACATTGGAGGTTGTTCCACGTTCCCACGCATGCCTGGATTGTCGGGTGGTCATTCCCACTTCTCCAGGTTTCAGGTAAAAAGGATTGAGCATTGAAAACAGATTAATGTTTGTCTCTGTGTCTCCTGCTGACAAGGACTCAACAAAGACATTCGACAGTTTCAATAGAATGCATATGATTTGGATAGATAGACTCGAGACGGGAGCATAGAAAGGTTGAGGTCTGATCACATTCACTTAGTTCAAAAGATTCAACGTGAAGACATAGCTATAAGTGAATGTTGTAGAGGACAGAAACTAAATCAGTACATTTGAAGATAAACATGAGGTCATGTTAACATTGAAGACAAACAAAATGTGAAGACTTGCAAATGTAACGCCATGAGAAAAACACTTCTAAAGGAAGAATTTGGTGGTGGCATTACCCACCGTATAGGAAGTATTAGACCCAGACACGGCGCACAATTATCGTGGCGCTCCGAAGTCAAATTCCACGTTAATGTATTCACACTTAGAATGTAAGTCTTCATTGATTGGAGATATACTTTACTTCGTGTGTTGCACATCTAACTCTTCAACATGCATAAGTATTAGGATGTGTGCCTGATCACAAAACATTTGAGGATTCCAAGATATTTAGCTCACACCGTAACTTGCAAAACCTTCTCATCCAAGGGCTTTGTGAAGATATCTGCCAGTTGCTCTTCAGTGTTGACGTGTATGATATCAATATCTTCCTTCATGACATGATCTCTGAGAAACTGGTGACGAATTTCAATGTGCTTTGTCTTCGAGTGCTGAACTGGGTTGTTAGCAATCTTGATGGCGCTTTCGTTGTCGCAGTAGAGTGGCACTTGCTTGAGATGAATGCCATAGTCTTTGAGTGTTTGCTTCATCCATAGAAGCTGAGTACAGCAAGATCCAGCAGCAATGTATTTAGATTCAGCAGTGGAGAGAGATACACAGTTCTTCTTCTTTGAAGACCAACATACAAGTGATCGTCCCAGAAAGTGACATGTGCCTAATGTAGACTTGCGATCCACCTTGTCACCAGCATAATCAGCATCCGAGAATCCAACTAGATCAAACTCTGAGCCCTTTGGATACCATAATCCTAGTGTTGGGGTGTGAGCCAAATATCGAAGAATTCGCTTCACAGCTAAGTGATGCGATTCCTTTGGGCCCGCTTGGAATCGGGCACACATGCAAACACTAAGCATGATATCTGGCCTAGATGCACATAAATAAAGCAAAGAACCAATCATGGAGCGGTATACCTTTTGATTGACCTCTTTACCATTGTCGTCGGGACCCAGATGGTGTTTAGCTGGCATTGGTGTCGTGTAACCTTTGCAGTCTTGCATTCCAAACTTCTTTAGGCAATCTTTGAGGTATTTCTCTTGACATATGAAGATGCCATTGCATTGCTGTCGTATTTGAAGACCAAGGAAGAACTTCAACTCACCCATCATGGACATCTGATATTGCTCTTGCATCATGTATCCAAACTCATCACTGTATTTCTGATTAGTGCGGCCGAAGATAATGTCATCCACATATATTTGGCACACAAACAGTTCACCATCATATGTCTTCGTGAAGAGCGTGGGATCTAGGGAACCAGGTTTGAAGCCTTTGCTCTTCATGAAGTCCTTGAGTGTGTCATACCAAGCACGAGGGGGTTGTTTGAGGCCATACAGTGCCTTGTTGAGCTTATACACCATGTCAGGATGTTTTGGATCTTCAAAGCCAGACGGTTGTGCAACATACACTTCTTCTTCAATCTTGCCATTGAGAAAAGCGCTCTTCACATCCATTTGATACAGAAGAATATTATGATAATTTGCATAGGCCAGCAGTATGCGTATAGCTTCAAGCCTAGCCACAGGAGCAAATGTTTCATCGAAGTCAATTCCTTCAACTTGAGTGTATCCTTGAGCACCGAGATGAGCTTTATTTCTGACAACTTGACCATGCTCATCTTGCTTGTTGCAATATATCCATTTAGTGCCTATGATATTGTGCTTACGAGGATCAGGACGCTCGACCAGTTCCCATACATTATTCAGCTCAAATTGTTGAAGCTCTTCTTTCATAGCTTGAATCTATTCAGGTTCCATGAAGGCTTCATCAACTTTCTTGGGTTCAGATATTGAGACGAATGCGAAGTGCCCACAGAAATTTGCTAGTTGTGTTGCCCTTGAACGAGTGAGTGGACCAGGTGCATTGATGCTATCAATTATTTTCTCAATCTGTACTTCATTTGCAACACGAGGATGAACAGGACGAAGATTTTTTTCTTGCTGATCATTGTCATCATTAGAAGGATTGTCTTCAGGCTGAGCATTGTCTTCAGGTTGATCAGGTGCAGAGATGATGAGTTCCTCTTCGGGCTGTGCTTCAGACAGTATGATTTCTCCAGTTCCCATAAGCTTGATGCTCTCTTTGCGATGGATGGAACTTCATCTAGCACATTTGGCAGGTGCTCTCTTTGCGAGCCGTTAGTCCCATCGAACCGCACATCCATAGTTTTAACCACTTTATAGTGAAAGAGGTTGGAGACTCTGTAGGAGTGTGAATCCTTTCCATATCCAAGCATAAAACCTTCAGTGCTTTCGGTGCAAATTTTGAAGTGTGATGTGGATCCTTGATCCAGCACCTGGCACCAAATACTCTGAAGTAACTGACATTTGGCTTCTTACCAGTGAGGAGCTCATAGGATGTTTTGTTCAGAAGATAAACACGGTTGATGATATGTCATGCAGTATCAATGGCTTCAGGTCAGAACTTTCTTGGAGTCTTGTATTCATCGAGCATCGTCCGGGCCATCTCAATGAGTGTTCTGTTCTTGCATTCCACGATGCCATTCTGCTGCGACGTGTACGGAGCTGAGAACTCATGAGTGATGCCCAAAGTATCAAGATAAGTGTCGAGGCTGGTGTTCTTGAATTCAGTGCCATTGTCACTTCTGATGTGCTTGATCTTGATGCCATAGTTGTTCATGGCTCGATTGGCGAAGCGTCTGAAGACATCCTGTACTTCAGTCTTGTAGAGGATTATGTGCACCCATGTATATCTTGAATAATCATCAACAATGACGAAGCCATAGAGACAAGCATTAGTAGTAAGGGTAGAGTAGTGAGTAGGGCCGAAGAGGTCCATGTGCAGCAGTTCGAAGGGTTGAGTCGTTGTCATGATTGTCTTCGAGGGATGCTTGGCCCTCGTCATCTTTCCAGCTTCGCAGGCACCGCATAAGTGATCCTTCTTGAACTTGACGCCCTCGATGCCTATGACATGCTTCTTCTTTGAAAGAGTATGCAGGTTCCTCATGCCAGCATGCCCTAGCCTTCGATGCCAGATCCAGCATTCTGAAGCTTTTGCAAGAAGACATACGGCAAGCTGTGGTCCTGCTGAGAAATCTACCATGTACAAATCATCTTTTCGATACCCTTCAAAGACTAGAGACTTGTCATATTCCATTATAACAAGGCAACGATATTTTCCAAACATCACAATCATGTTTAAATCGCAAAGCATTGAGACAGACATTAAGTTGAAAACAAGGGATTCAACAAGCATCACTTTATCCATGTGCTGATCCCTTGAGATTGCAACTCTACGTAGACCCAATACCTTGCTTTTACCAGTATCAGCAAATGTGATGTGACTCTTGTCAGATGGACGTAAGGTTGAGTCCATGAGAAGACTTTGCTTGCTACTCATGTCATTAGTACATCCACTATCAATAATCCATTCTGAAGCAGCTAGTGTCATACCCTACAGTGCAGTTAGGGGGATAGGCTTCATGAAGAGAATTGTGAAGCATAAACATTTGACGAGCAAGTGGATTATGAAAGCTTAGATCGAGGTTAGGACTGATAGGGCAAGTAGCAAGTGACTCGGGAACAAAATACATAATAAGACCATTTGGGCATTTGATCTTGCTCCCTACAAGATGTTTAAGGTCCCCAGCAATAGCTTCAGACGCATTTGATTTTCGGCTGGAGACCCTTCCCTGCAAAAAAGATAAGCTTTCTTAGCCACCCACATCTTCAATGGTGGCTTCAAAGCAATGAGTCTAAGTGCAGCATCTGAGAACTTTAGCTTTGGAGCCCTAGCAAATAGTCTTGCAGGTGGACAATAGTACTCATAAGAATAAGCAGAGTAGTTCTTGGTCTTATGAACATGGCGGTTTGATGAAACACGCTCATATTCATAGGCCTGAGTATGGTTTCCCTGCAAAACATTTGCGTTAGTGCGACTCAGGTGAGTCCTCTGTTTGTATGAAGACTTTGGACCATATGAAGCCCGCGGTCTAGGGTTTGTCTTCTTCACTTGTGGTGTCATGACGACATACACAGGAAGATTTTCCAGACACTTTTTCGGCACCCAGACTTTCTTCATAGGTGGCCCATACCTGCAATTAGTACCAATATACCTGGCAAACACTTCACCATTCTGATTGTTAAACAGTTTATAGTTTGCATCAAAGGATTCATAAATAACAATGGGATTAGCACAAGTGAAGCCAGATAGGGTGGATGGATCCACTGAAGGTTCCTTTGCAACAACCCATGTGGTTTTGGGGTACTGCTCAGGTTTCCAGTAAGAGTCATCAACATTCATTTTCCTTCCGAACCCAACACCCTCTTTCCTAGGGTTTCGGTTCAGGATCTGCCTTTTGAGGACATCACATAGTGTCTGATGCCCTTTGAGACTTTTGTGCATCCCTGTTTCAAGCAATGTCTTCAACCTAGCATTTTCATCAGTAATAGCAGTGGCATCCTCAGCAGAGGGGTTAGTTACCACATCAACGGTTGAAGATATTGCAACAGTAGCAGCAGTAGAACATCCAGCAACAGAAGTAGCATTGTCACACTCAATGCATTTAAGACATGGTGGTTCAAATCCTTCCTGAGCGGAACTGATCTGTTTGGCGCGAAGCGACTCGTTTTCCTTTTGAAGATCTTCATGAGACGCTCTCAATTTCTCAAGATCTTGCTTCCTTTGAAGATAATCATATGAAAGGTTTTCATGAGTTGTTGAGAGCATTTAATGACGACTTTCAAGTTCCTCATACTTAACATGAAGATTTTTTATGTCTTCAATTAAGAACTGAGATCAAGTCATTTCAGCGTCTAACAGGTCATCGCCTTTGTCTAACAGTTTTTGAATATGTTCCATAGCTTTCTATTGTTCAGTTGCAATTTTAGCAAGTGTTTTGTAGCTGGGTTTGGAACCACAATCAGAGTCATCTTCACTGGATGTTTGATAGTGAGTAGTGCGTGAGTTTACCTTGGCACCGCGTGCCATGAAGCAGTAGGTGGGAGCGGAGTTGTCCTAGTCATTAGCATTGGCGTCAGTGATGAAGTCATTGTCTTCAATGTTGAAAATGGACTTGGCAACGTAGGCTGTAGCCAGACTTGTAATGCCAGAATCGGACTCCTCCTCAGACTCCACCTCCGCCTCCTCAGAAGCAGACTCCTCCTCTGAATCCATTTCCATGCCAACAAACGCATGAGCCTTGCCAGATGAGCTCTTCTTGTGTGATGAAGACTTTGATGAAGACTTGGAAGAAGACTTTGAGTATTTCTTATTCTTCTTGTCGTCAGAATCATATTCCTTGCTCTTCTTCTTGTTGTTGTTCTCATTGTCGCACTGCGGACACTCAGAGATGTAGTGACCGGGTTTCTTGCACTTGTGGCATGTTCTCTTCTTATAGTCATGAGCAGAAGTTTCATCATTCCTTGAGCTGGATCGTGAGCACTTTCTGAACCTTTCTTCTTGGTGAATTTCTGGAACTTCTTCACAAGCATAGCAAGCTCCTTTCCAATGTCTTCAGGATCATCAGAACTGCAATCAGATTCTTCTTCGGATGAGGAAACAGCTTTTGCCTTCAAAGCACGAGTTCTCCCATAGTTGGGACCGTAGATGTCTCTTTTCTCAGAAAGCTGAAACTCATGTGTGTTGAGCCTTTCAAGTGTGTCAGACGGATCGAGTGTCTTGAAGTCAGGGCGTTCTTGAATCATCAGGGCTAGGGTGTCAAACGAGCTGTCAAGTGATCTCAGGAGTGTCTTGGCGACTTCATGCTTGGTGATCTCAGTAGCGCCGAGGGCTTGAAGTTCATTTGTGATGTCAGTGAGTCAATCAAACGTGAGCTGGACATTCTCATTGTCATTTCTCTTGAAGCGGTTGAAGAGGTTGTGAAGTACACTGATTCTTTGATCTCTCTAGGTTGAGACACCTTCGTTGACCTTGGAGAGCTAGTCCCAGACTAGCTTCGATGTTTCCAGAGCACTCACAGAGCCATATTGTCCTTTGGTCAGATGACCACAGATGATGTTCTTGGCAGTGGAATCCAGTTGAACGAACTTCTTGACATCAGCAGCGGTGACACCTTCACCAGCCTTGGGGACGCCATTCTTGATGACATACCAGAGGTCGACATCAATGGCTTCCAGATGCATGCGCATCTTATTCTTCCAGTAGGGATATTCAGTTCCATCGAAGACTGGGCATGCAGCGGAGACTTTGATTATCCCTGTAGTCAACATAGCTAAAACTCCAGGTGGTTAAACCGAATCACACAGAACAAGGGAGTACCTTACTCTGATACCAATTGAAAGTGCTAGTGATCGACTAGAGGGGGGTGAATAGGCGATTTTTATGAAAGTCTTCAAAACATGGAAGTTTCGAAGACAAACGATAGAAATAAACCTATTACCATGCAGCGGAAGGTAGACTACACTAAGCAAGCCATAGTCAAGTATTCAATGAAATGAAAGCACAAAGACTAATAGCAGCTAGGCAGTATAGATCAGGATGGAAGATAGTATGAAGCCAATCGGAACAAGCAGTCACACAGTGAAGACAAATAGATAATGCAAACAGGCAATGACTTCACAAGGAACAATCTGCAAATAAAGAGATGGGAAGGATAGAACCAGTGGCTCATTGAAGACAATGATTTGTTGGACCAGTTCCAGTTGCTGTGACAACTATACGTCTGGTTAGGGAGGCTGAGATTCAACTCAGAAGACCGCGTCTTCACCTTATTCCCCTTGAGCTAAGGACACCCAGTCCTCACCCAATCACTCTGGTAAGTCTTCAAGGTAGACTTCCAAACCTTCACAGACTTCGTTCACCGGCGATCCACAATGACTCTTGGATGCTCAGAACGCGACGCCTAACCAGCTGGAGGATTCACAGTCCTCAAGTGTAATAAGTCTTCAGATCACACAAACAGGAAGACTTCAGTGATGCCTAACACTCATTGGTTCTGGGTGTTTAGGGCTTTGTCCTCGCAAGGAATTCTATCTCAAAGGCTTCGAGGTGGGTTGCTCTCAAACGAAAAAAGCCGTACACTAACTTTGAGCAGCCAACCAATTTATGGTGTAGGGGGTGGGCTATTTATAGCCACTAGGGAACCCGACCTGATTTTTCCGAAATGACCCTGGGTCACTAAGGAACTGACACGTGTTCCAACGGTCAGATTTCAAACACACACGGCAACTTTACTTGAGCTACAAGCAAAGCTGACTTATCCAGCTCTGGATAAAATTTGCTCTCATTGTCTTCGCTCGAAGACATAGGATTTTGGTTAAGCATCACTTCAGTCATTCTGACTGGTTCACTTGGACCCCACTTCACAGTACGGTGGTTCCTATGACTCAACAAAGAAGAAAAAACGACAAAACAACTAAGTCTTCGCGCTCCATAGTCTTCACATGATGTCTTCTCTTGTCACAGTCTTCAATGTGAATGTCTTCACATACCACCTTTGACTTCAATGTCTTCATAAATTTTTAGGGGTCATCTCTGGTAGGAAAACCGAATCAATGAGGGACTTCTACCTGTGTTATCCTACAGTTCTCACAAACACATTAGTCCCTCAACCAGGTTTGTCGTCAATACTCCAAAACCAACTAGGGGTGGCACTAGATGCACTTACAACTGCGATTGTGCTTCCAGCTCACATGGTTAAGCACCTTAGTGGAGAAAGCCGAAAACTGACTGTCACAATAAGCGTAAACTGGTCAGCGATCCGATGACGGTGTTAAATGACGGGCCATTCATAACAATGGCCGAAGTTATTACGGCTTGACCTCGACTACCGGGGGCTATTAACTGGCCTCCCAAACTAAATCCTCGATATTTTGCTCTTACATTAGAGCTGAGGTTTCATGATCATGCTTAGCATGACAACTCAAAGAAAGGAACCAATAGCGAGACTATTTTATTTGGAAGACATTTCTTATTTTAAACAGTAATATAACATATCTCACTGCGTACCTTTGTTTATAAAACCGTATGGCCAGATTGCCTTGTTTGTCGTAAATCTTTGCCCTCATAAAGGCTTTATAAAGTAGGACAAACACTCCTCGGCTACTAGCCGAAGAGGTGGAAGCCGATGGTCGGTCAACAAAGTTTTGTACAATGCAGATCCAAGCATTAAGGATGTAAAGTACTTGGATACATAGAGTCATTACACATAATTTGTGATTTTACTATGGATATCGATCCTTAATTCGGCCACTCGTGCCCGGATTAAGGCTCGGGGCTACTGGTCTTCGGGCTTATTATTTACAAATATTAAAGTGGCACATCGATCCCCTGATCTGGTGTTGCCACCTGACCAGTGTCTCGGGGGCTACTGCATTGCCTGTCCAATGCAGAAAATTTTAAGTGCAATACAGTTTCCAAGGAGATTATGATCCTCAGGTTGGTCGGCCGCACCCAACCTGAGTCTCGAGGACTGAGCACACCGCTTTTTGTATCCCGAAGTATTCTGCCGAGCTAGGACTTGATCCTCAGGCTGATTTTGCAAATCAACCTGAGTCTTAGTGGCTACTGGGATAAGTGGTCTTACATCATCCTTCAAGTGCATCTCGGGTTTTAAACCGATACACACGTTGAGGGTTACTGGCTATATATCTCGGCAGAGAATAAATTGCACCAATCAAAAATATTGACAAAAAATTGGCCCACAGTCGGGGTGGTGCACCACCTCGGAAGCAGTCCGGCATAAAGCTCGAGCGCTAGTGGATGGCTCCATAGAGGGCATTTCCAGCATTAAGCTAGGCTAAACTCCTTCAACTTTTTTGGACCAAGATGATCTATGACATCTTGGATATAGTCCAACGTTGGAGCTTGGACACAGTCCGGCGTTGGAGCTCGGATACATTTCGGCGTTGGAGCTCGGAAGCAGTCCGGCATTTGTGGTCGGCTGCAAAAGATACCTCAAATGCAGTCCGGCGTTAGAGCTCGGATGCAAGAGGACACTGCTTCCCGGGAACAACTTCAAACCCGAGGTGTGGCATAAAAATAACAAAGCATTGATAAAGGCCGGAAACTTAAAGGGGCTCCTCAGATACCCAACGTGTAAACTCATCGAATGCATTTTGGCGATCCTTAAGATCGAAGATGAGAAGATTTGTTGAACCATTTTTCAAGACCGACAACCGAAGATGAAGAACAGTTCAGAAGAATCGAGGAGCGTCCCTAACTTCAAGACCGGTTCAGGGGGCTACTGACGGTGTCCTGGACTAGGGGGTACTCACCACGTCGTCTCCCGATCTGTTAGATTGGGCTAAGGACCCCCATGGCCGTATACTCATGGGCCAGTTCGGACATCTGCCGCATACATGGAAGATTCCACAAGACTTGGTGATCAAGACAAGGACTCCTCCCCACCGGCGTATTCGGCTAGGACTCTTGTTATCCTAGGCCTCTGGTGCATTATATAAACCGAGGCCAGGCTAGTTGATAGATCATATACAACAATCATACCATAGGCTAGCTTCTAGGGTTTAGCCTCTATGATCTCGTGGTAGATCAACTCTTGTAATACTCATATCATCAATATCAATCAAGCAGGACGTAGGGTAGTACCTCCATCAAGAGGGCCCGAACCTGGGTAAATATCGTGTCCCCTGCTTCCTGTTACCATCGATCCTAGACGCATAGTCCGGGACCCCCTACCCGAGATCCGCCAGTTTTGTCACCGACACCTGGCCACCCCAAGTTCCAACCCTCGGGTTCCAATTGCCACCAGCCCTAGTCATGTCTGGATCCAACCACCAGGGCCGGTGGATGGCTTCTTCTGTCACAGAGGAGGATATTGCGAAGCTCCGCGCAGTGAGGTATCTGACCTCGGAAATCCAGCATAAGGGCAGGTCATACCAACCCCCATATTTGGCGAGAGGGTAGTATTTGTATCCCACTTTCTTCACAGGCTAGGGTTTGCGCTTAACCCCTTCGTTCGGGGGGTCATGTTCTACTATGGGCTAGATTTTCACAATATGGCCGCGGACTCTATTCTCCTCATCTCGACATTTATCATCACGTGTGAGGTGTAACGCCCTCGATGCGGCTATATCTCCCACGTGTCGAAGCACGACTTAGAGGCATAACCACATTGAAAGCAATGTCGCAAGTGAGGTAATCTTCACACAACCCATGTAATACATAAGGGAAAGAGATACATAGTTGGCTTATAATCGCCACTTCACATAATTACATGAATAAAGCATTACATCAAACAAATACAATCAAGGTCCGACTACGGAACCAAAATAAAAGAAGACTACCCCAAAAGCTACACAGATCCCCGATCGTCCCGACTGGGCTCCACTACTGATCAACTAGAACGAAACAATACAAATGACAAGATCTTCATCGAGCTCCTCCTTGAGCTGGGTTGTGTTATCTGCACGGTAACCTCGGCACCTGCAAGCTGGTTTTGGAAGTATCTGTGAGTCACGGGGACTCAGCAATCTCACACCCTCGCGATCAAGACTATTTAAGCTTATGGGTAAGGTAAAGGGTATGAGGTGGAGCTGCAGCAAGCGACTAGCATATATGGTGGCTAACATACGCAAATGAGAGCGAGAAGAGAAGGCAAAGCACGGTCGATAAAAGTATGATCAAGAAGTGATCCTAGAACAACCTATGTCAAGCATTACTCCAACATCGTGTTCACTTCCCGGACTCCGCCGGAAAGAGACCATCACGGTTACACACGCGGTTGATGCATTTTAATTAAGATCAACTTCAGGTTTTCTACAACCGGACATTAACAAATTCCCATCTTCCCATAACCGCAGGCACGGCTTTCGAAAGTTCAAATCCCTGCAGAGGAGTCCCAACTTAGCCCATCACAAGCTCTCACGGTCAATGAAGGATATTCCTTCTAGCGGGAAGACCTGATCAAACTCGGAATCCCGGTTACAAGACATTTCGACAATGGTAAAACAAGTCCAGCAACACCGCCCGAATGTGCCGACAAATCCCGATAGGAGCTGCACATATCTCGTTCTCAGGGCACACTCAGATAGGTCAAGCTACGAGTAAAACCAGCCCTCGATTTTCCCCGAGGTGGCCCCACAGGCTGCCCGGTTCGGACCAACACTTAGAGAAGCACTGGCCCGGGGGGTTAAAATAAAGATGACCCTTGTGTCCGCGAAACCCAAGGGAAAAAGAGGCTAGGTGGCGAATGGTAAAACCAAAGTTGGGCATTGCTAGAAGAGTTTTATTCAAGGCGAACTGTCAAGGGGTTCCCATTATTACCCAACCGCGTAAGGAACGCAAAATCCGAGAACATAACACCGATATGACGGAAACTAGGGCGGCAAGAGTGGAACAAAACACTAGGCAAAAGGCCGAGCCTTCCACCCTTTACCAAGTATATAGATGCATTAATTAAATAAGAGATATTGTGATATCCCAACAAGTAAACATGTTCCAACAAGGAACAACATCTCCATGTTCCAATAAGGAACATACTTCAATCTTCACCTGCAACTAACAACGCTATAAGAGGGGCTGAGCAAAGCGGTAACATAGCCAAACAACGGTTTGCTAGGACAAGGTGGGTTAGAGGCTTGGCTCAACAATATGGGAGGCATGATAAGCAAGTGGTAGGTATCATAGCATAGGCATAGCAAAAGAGCGAGCAACTAGCAAGCAAAGATAGAAGTGATTTCGAGGGTATGGTCATCTTGCCTGAAATCCCGCAAGGAAGAAGAACGAGTCCATGAGGAAGACAAATGGACGTAGATGAACGAATCCTCACAACACGACATTATCGGAACCAACCCGAAGAAGCAACACCGGAAAGAAGCAAATAATCATGGTAAACAAACAACACATAATATGATGCACAACCAAGTATGATGCATGTCCGGTCTAAAGAGGGCATGGCATGGCAAAGTGCACAAGCAATCTTACAAATTTAAGTGGAGCTCAATATGCATCGGGATGCATATTGACAAAACACCACATTCCATTATTTAGTTCTCTCTCATTTATGTACTCAACAATATTAAATGTTGTTAACCATGGCAAGAGGGTGAAGAAAAGTAAAACTACCTATCTAGTCAAGTTTAAATGAGGCCGGAAGTAACAAACAACAATTCCGGTAAAACCCCATGAGCATATTATAGATTTGGTACTGTTCTACCCTAAGCCATATTTTAGAGTTGTTAAACATGCAAGATGATGCCACCATGCTAAGCTAGGCAAAATTCTACCCCATTTACATATGAAGTTTGTTAAAAACCGAGTTACGGTTAAATAGTTATGAATTAAAACATTTTAGCATGGCATAGGAGCAAATTTAAACAAACATCATTTTAAATATTTTAAACATGGATGAAAACGACAAATTATTAAACTAGATGAAAAAACTAAGCAAGTTTCATATTAAGTTTGTTTTAATCCGATGGACGATTGGGGAGTAATAAAATGCATGATGTTTAGGGGCTATACTATAAAACTGGCAAAACTCTAGGAAATTAGACAAATTCGCAGCAGGGAAAAAATAGTCACGGCCCGAAACTACCTAGCCCAAACAAACATAGGAGAGAGGCCGTGCCCTACAAACATGGGCCAAGGCCCGGTTCGGTGTTGGGCTGGATGCGGTAGGCGGATGGGCCGGTCGCTGCAGGCTAAGGAGGCTCGCTGGGCCTTGTGCAAGGAGGCCCAGGCGCGGGCGAGGTGGAGATCCAGCGGGAGCCGATGCAGGCCGAGGCGAGGCCGACCCAGGCGAAGTCAACGCAAGCGGGCGAGGCACTTGATCTGTGGTAGGGGAAGCAGAGGCCGTCGACGACGTGGACTTGTGGCGGCGCCGAGCTTAAGCGAGGTCATGGGGGCGCGGGACTTGGACGCGGGGCTCCGGGGCGGCACGTCGGCAGATCCGGGCGTGGGGAAGGAGGCAGCGGCGCGCGGCTCATCTGCTCGTCTCACCGGTGAGAGGATGCAGCGACTGCTGCTGTGGACTGAAGAAAAAAGAGAGAGAGGTTCAGAGAAGGTTCAGGGGAAGGAAGCAAAGAGAGACAACGGACAGGGGACTCCGGCGGGCAGGTGATGGTGACGAGGTGCTGCAGCGCCGCTTGCATAGGCTCCTCATGGTCGCGGGGTCCGAGCGAACCAGGGGCACGGGGACGAGGGGCTCCGCGGGGAGGAGCTGCGGCTTCGGAGGCTCCAATCAGCGAGGAGACAGGAGGGAAGTGGGTGGAATTTTTTGGATCTGGCTGGTGTTGTGTGGTTGGCTCGATGTGGACTCCGAGGAGGATTTAGAGAGAGGGTGGCGGCGGAAGAAGTGGATGGATGGGACAACTCTCCTCAAAATTAGGGTTGTTATCTATATATATGTTGTTCGATTAGGTTAGGGGCTATCTAGACCCTACGATCGCAATCGGACGATCGCGGATAAAATAGCTAGGGAGTCCAAATAAGAAAACAGTGACGTTTTGTAGATGTTTGGGATGATCCGGATTCAACGGTGACGACTGCCTGGGTTGGGTCCGGGACAGTTTCGGACACGCACGCGAGGAGGTCCGATGCACTATGTGTTGGAAATATGCCCTAGAGGCAATAATAAAAGTATTATTATTATATTTCCTTGTTCATGATAATTGTCTTTTATTCATGCTATAACTGTATTATCCGGAAATCGTAATACACGTGTGAATACATAGACCACAATATGTCCCTAGTGAGCCTCTAGTTGACTAGCTCGTTGTGATCAACAGATAGTCATGGTTTCCTGGCTATGGACATTGGATGTCGTTGATAACGGGATCACATCATTAGGAGAATGATGTGATGGACAAGACCCAATCCTAAGACTAGCACAAAAGATCGTGTAGTTCATTTGCTAGAGCTTTGCCAATGTCAAGTATCTCTTCCTTCGACCATGAGAGCGTGTAACTCCTGGATACCGTAGGAGTGCTTTGGGTGTATCAAATGTCACAACGTAACTGGGTGACTATAAAGGTGCACTACAGGTATCTCCGAAAGTATCTATTTTCTTATGCGGATCGAGACTGGGATTTGTCACTCCGTGTAAACGGAGAGGTATCTCTGGGCCCACTCGGTAGGACATCATCATATGCGCAATGTGACCAAGGAGTTGATCACGGGATGATCTGTTACGGAACGAGTAAAGTGACTTGCCGGTAACGAGATTGAACAAGGTATTGGATACCGACGATCGAATCTCGGGCAAGTAACATACCGATAGACAAAGGGAATTGAATACGAGATTGATTAAGTCCTTGACATCGTGGTTCATCCGATGAGATCATCGTGGAACATGTGGGAGCCATCATGGGTATCTAGATCCCGCTGTTGGTTATTGACCGGAGAACGTCTCGGTCATGTCTACATATCTCCCGAACCCGTAGGGTCTACACACTTAAGGTTCGATGATGCTAGGGTTATAAAGGAAGTTTGTATGTGGTTACCGAATGTTGTTCGGAGTCCCGGATGAGATCCCGGACGTCACGAGGAGTTCCGGAATGGTCCGGAGGTAAAGATTTATATATGGGAAGTCCTATTTTGGCCACCGGAAAATGTTCGGGATTTTTCGGTATTGTACCGGGAAGGTTCTAGAAGGTTCCGAAGTGGGGCCCACCTGCATGGGGGGACCCACATGGACGTGGGTAGTGGGGGCAAGGCCCCACACCCCTGGTCAAGGCGCACCAAGATCCCCCCTTAGAAGGAATAAGATCATATCCCGAAGGGATAAGATCAAGATCCCTAAAAAGGGGGGATAACAATCGGTGGGGAAGGAAATAATGAGATTTCTTTCCTCCCACCTTGGCCAACGCCCCAATGGACTTGGAGGGCAAGAAACCAGCCCCTCCACCCCTATATATAGTGGGGAGGCGCATGGGAGCTATACATGAAGTTCTGGCGCAGCCCTCCCTCTCCCAAGTGCTCCTCCTCTCTCGCGGTGCTTGGCGAAGCCCTGCAGGATTGCCACGCTCCTCCACCACCACCACGCCGTTGTGCGGCTGTTGGATGGAGTCTTCCTCAACCTCTCCCTCTCTCCTTGCTGGATCAAGGCATGGGAGACGTCATCGGGCTGTACGTGTGTTGAACGCGGAGGTGCCGTGCGTTCGGCACTTGATCATCGGTGATTTGAATCACGACGAGTACGACTCCATCAACCCCGTTCACTTGAACGCTTCCGCTTAGCGATCTACAAGGGTATGTAGATGCACTCTCCTTCTACTCGTAGCTGGTTTCTCCATAGATAGATCTTGGTGACACGTAGGAAAATTTTGAATTTCTGCTACGTTCCCCAACAGTGGCATCATGAGCTAGGTCTATTGCGTAGATTCTTTGCACGAGTAGAACACAAAGTAGTTGTGGGCGTTGATTTTGTTCAATATGCTTACCGTTACTAGTCCAATCTTGTTTCGACGGTATTGTGGGATGAAGCGGCCCGGACCGACCTTACACGTACTCTTACGTGAGACAGGTTCCACCGATTGACATGCACTTGGTGCATAAGTGGCTAGCGGGTGCCAGTCTCTCCCACTTTAGTCGGAACGGATTCGATGAAAAGGGTACTTATGAAGGGTAAATAGCAATTGGCATATCACGTTGTGGTTTTGCGTAGGTAAGAAACGTTCTTGCTAGAAACCCATAGCAGCCACGTAAAACATGCAACAACAATTAGAGGACGTCTAACTTGTTTTTGCAGGGTATGCTATGTGATGTGATATGGCCAAAAGGATGTGATGAATGATATATGTGATGTATGAGATTGATCATGTTCTTGTAATAGGAATCACGACTTGCATGTCGATGAGTATGACAACCGGCAGGAGCCATAGCAGTTGTCTTTATTTTTGTATGACCTGCGTGTCATTGAAGAACGCCATGTAACTTACTTTACTTTATTGCTAAACGCGTTACCCATAGAAGTAGAAGTAGTCGTTGGCGTGACAACTTCATGAAGACACGATGATGGAGATCATGATGATGGAGATCATGGTGTCAAGCCGGTGACAAGATGATCATGGAGCCCCGAAGATGGAGATCAATGGAGCTATATGATATTGGCCATATCATGTCACAACTATATAATTGCATGTGATGTTTATTATGTTTATGCATCTTGTTTACTTAGGACGACGGTAGTAAATAAGATGATCCCTTACAAAATTTCAAGAAGTGTTCTCCCCTAACTGTGCACCGTTGCTACAGTTCGTCGCTTCTAAGCACCACGTGATGATCGGGTGTGATGGATTCTTACGTTCACATACAACGGGTGTAAGACAGTTTTACACAGCGAAAACACTTAGGGTTAACTTGACGAGCCTAGCATGTGCAGACATGGCCTCGGAACACGGAGACCGAAAGGTCGAGCATGAGTCGTATGGTAGATACGATCAACATGAAGATGTTCACCGATGATGACTAGTCTGTCTCACGTGATGATCGGACACGGCCTAGTTGACTCGGATCATGTGATCACTTAGATGACCAGAGGGATGTCTATCTAAGTGGGAGTTCATAAGATGAACTTAATTATCCTGAACATAGTCAAAAGACCTTTTGCAAATTATGTCGTGAGCTCGCGCTTTAGTTCCACTGTTTAGATATGTTCCTAGAGAAAATATAGTTGAAAGTTGATAGTAGCGATTATGCGATCAGTAGAAAGCTTATGTCCTTAATGCACCGCTCAGTGTGCTGAACCCCAACGTCGTTTGTCGATGTTGCGAACATCGGACATACACGTTTTGATAACTACGTGATAGTTCAATTAAATGGTTTAAGTAGAGGCACCAAAGACGTTTTCGAAACGTCGCGGAACATATGAGATGTTTCGAGGGCTGAAATTGGGATTTCAGGCTCGTGCCCACGTCAAGAGGTATAAGACCTTCGACGATTTTCTTAGCCTGCAAACTAAGGGAGAAAAGCTCAATCGTTGAGCTTGTGCTCAGATTGTCTGAGCACAACAATCACTTGAATCGAGTGGGAGTTGATCCTCCAGATGAGATAGTGATGTTTCCCCAAAGTCATTGCCTCCAAGCTGCTAGAGCTTCGTGATTAACTATAACATATCAGGGATAGATATGATGATCCTTGAAATATTCATGATGTTTGACACCGCGAAAGTAGAAATCAAGAAGGAGCATCAATTGTTGATGGTTGGTGAAACCACTAGTTTCAAGAAGGGCAAGGGAACAAAGGGATACTTCATGAAACGGCAATTCAGCTGCTGCTCTAGTGAAGAAACCCAAGGTTGAACCCAAACCCGAGACTAAGTGCTTCTGTAATAAGGGGAACAACCACTGGAGCAGCATTACCCTAGATACTTGGTAGATGAGAAGGCTGGCAAGGTCGATAGAAGTATATTGGATATACATTATGTTAATGTGTACTTTACTAGTACTCCTAGTAGCACCAGGTTATTGGATACCGGTTCGGTTGCTAAGTGTTAGTAACTCGAAATAAAAGCTACGGAATAAACGGAGACTAGCTAAAGGTGATCTGACGATATATGTTGGAAGTGTTTCCAAGGTTGATATGATCAAGCATCACACGCTCCCTCTACCACCGAGATTGGTGTTTGCATTGAGCATAGACATGATTGGATTATGTCTATCGCAATACGGTTATTCATTTAAGGAGAATAATGGTTACTCTATTTTTGAATAATACCTTCAATGGTCTTGCACCTAAAGGAATGGTTTATTGAATCTCGGTCGTAGTGATACACATTTTCATGCCAAAAGATATAAGATAGTAATGATAGTACCACTTACTTGTGGCACTGCCATGTAAGTCATAATGGTATAAAACGCATGAAGAAGCTCCATGTTGATGGATCTTTGGACTCACTCGTTGTTGAAAAGTTTGAGACATGCGAACCATGTCTATTGGTGTATATGCATGAAGAAACTCCATGCAAATGGATCGTTCGGACTCACTTGATTTTGAATCACTTGAGATATGCAAATCATACAACATGGGCAAGATGACTGAAAAGCCTCATTTTCAGTAAGATGGTACAAGATAGCAACTTGTTGGAAGTAACACATTTTGATGTGTGCAGTCGAATGAGTGCTGAGGCATGCAGTGAATATCATTATGTTCTTACTTCACAGATGATTCGAGTAAATGTTGAGTATATTTACTTGATGAAACACAAGTCTGAATTATTGAATGGTTCAAGTAATTTCAGAGTGAAGTAGCAGATCATTGTGACAAGAGGATAAAATGTCTATGATATGATCATAGAGATGAATATCTGAGTTACGAGTTTTGGCACACAATTAAGACATTGTGGAAATTGTTTCGCAATTAATACCGCCTGGAACACCATAATGTGATGGTGTGTCCGAACATCATAGTTGCACCCTATTGGATATGGTGCGTACCATGATGTCTCTTATCGAATTACCACTATCGTTCATGGGTTAGGCATTAGAGACAACCACATTCACTTTAAATAGGGCACCACGTAATTCCGATGAGATGACACCGTATGAATTATGGTTTAGAGAAACCTAAGTTGTCGTTTCTTAAAAGTTTGGGGCTGCGGCGCTTATATGAAAAAGTTTCAGGTTGATAAGCTCGAACCCAAAGCGGATAAAATGCATCTTCATAGGAAACCCAAAACAGTTGGGTATACCTCCTAATTCAGATCTGAAAGCAATATGGATTGTCTCTAGAATCGGTTCCTTTCTCGAGGAAAAGTTTCTCTCAAAAGAATTGAGTGGGAGGATGGTGGAGACTTGATGAGGTTATTGAACCGTCTCTTCAACTAGTGTGTGACAGGGCACAGGGAGTTGTTCCTATGGCACCTACACCAATTGAAGTGGAAGCTTATGATATTGATCATGAAACTTCGGATCAAGTCACTCCCAAACCTCGTAGGATGACAAGGATGCGTACTACTTCAGAGTGGTACGTAATCCTGTCTTGAAGGTCATGTTGCTAGACAACAATGAACCTACGAGCTATGGAGAAGCGATGGTGGGCCCAGATTCCGATAAATGGCTTGAGGCCATAAAATCCGAGAGAGGATCCATGTATGAAAACAAAGTGTAGACTTTGGCAGAACGGCTCGATGGTCGTAAGGCTAATGAGTACAGATGGATTTCAAAAGGAAGACGGACAATGATGGTAAATGTCACCATTAAGAAAGCTCGACTTGTCGTTAAGATGTTTTCCGACAAGTTCAAGGAGTTGACTACGATGAGATTTTCTCACTCGTAGCGATGCTAAGAGTCTGTTGGAATTATAATAGCGATTACTGCATTATTTATGAAATCTTGCAGATAGGATGTCAAAACATTGTTTCCTCGACGATTTTAATGAGGAAAGGTTGTATGTGATACAACCAGAAGGTTTTGTCAATCCCGAAAGATGCTAATAAGTATGCAAAGCTCCAGCAATCCTTCTAAGGACTGGAGTGAGCATCTCGGAGTTGGAATGTTTGCTTTGATGATGATCAAAAATTTTGGGTTTGTACAAAGTTTATGAGAAACTTGTATTTCCAAAGAAGTGAGTGGGAGCACTATAGAATTTCTGATGAGTATATGTTGTTGACATATTGTTGATCAGAAATGACATAGAATTTCTTGAAAGCATATAGGGTTATTTTGAAAGTGTTTTTCAATGGAAAGCCTGGATTAAGCTACTTGAACATTGAGCATCAAGATCTATAAGGATAGATCAAAATGCTTAATAATACTTTCAAATGAGCACATACCTTGACATGATCTTGAAGGTGTTCAAGATGGGCCAGTCAAAGAAGGAGTTCTTGCCTGAGTTGTAAGGTACGAAGTTAAGACTTAAAGCTCGACCACGGCAGAATAGAGAGAAAGGACGAAGGTCGTCCCCTATGCTTAAGACGTAGGCTCTTCAGTATGCTATGCTGTGTACCGCACCTGAAGTGTGCCTTGCCATGAGTCAGTCAAGGGGTACAAGAGTGATCCAAAAATGGCTCACAGGACAGCGGTCAAAGTTATCCTTAGTAACTAGTGGACTAAGGAATTTTCTCGATTATGGAGGTGGTAAAAGAGTTCGTCGTAAAGGTTACGACGATGCAAGCTTGACACCTATCCGGATAGCTCTGAGTAGAGAGACCGGATACATATAATGGAGCAATAATTTAGAATAGCTCCAAGTAGAACAGTTGTTTGGAATAGCTCCAAATAGAGCGTGGTAGCTACATCTAGGAGATGACATAGATATTTGTAAAACACACACGGATCTGAAAGGTTCGGACCCGTTGACTAAAACCTCTCTCACAAGCAACATGATCAAACCTAAAACTCATTGAGTATTAATCACATAGTGATGTGAACTAGACTACTGATTCTAGTAAACTCTTGGGTGTTAGTCACATGGCGATGTGACCTGTGAGTGTTAATCACATGGCGATGTGAACTAGATTATTGACTCTAGTGCAAGTGGGAGACTGTTGGAAATATGCCCTAGAGGCAATAATAAAAGTATTATTATTATATTTCCTTGTTCATGATAATTGTCTTTTATTCATGCTATAACTGTATTATCCGGAAATCATAATACACGTGTGAATACATAGACCACAATATGTCCCTAGTGAGCCTCTAGTTGACTAGCTCGTTGTGATCAACAGATAGTCATGGTTTCCTGGCTATGGACATTGGATGTCATTGATAACGGGATCACATCATTAGGAGAATCATGTGATGGACAAGACCCAATCCTAAGACTAGCACAAAAGATCGTTTAGTTCATTTGCTAGAGCTTTGCCAATGTCAAGTATCTCTTCCTTCGACCATGAGAGCGTGTAACTCCTGGATACCGTAGGAGTGCTTTGGGTGTATCAAACGTCACAACGTAACTGGGTGACTATAAAGGTGCACTACAGGTATCTCCGAAAGTATCTATTGTCTTATGCGGATCGAGACTGGGATTTGTCACTCCGTGTAAACGGAGAGGTATCTCTGGGCCCACTCGGTAGGACATCATCATATGCGCAATGTGACCAAGGAGTTGATCACGGGATGATGTGTTACGGAACGAGTAAAGTGACTTGCCGGTAACGAGATTGAACAAGGTATTGGATACCGACGATCGAATCTCGGGCAAGTAACATACCGATAGACAAAGGGAATTGAATACGGGATTGATTAAGTCCTTGACATCGTGGTTCATCCGATGAGATCATCATGGAACATGTGGGAGCCATCATGGGTATCCAGATCCCGCTGTTGGTTATTGACCGGAGAACGTCTCGGTCATGTCTACATGTCTCCCGAACCCGTAGGGTCTACACACTTAAGGTTCAATGACGCTAGGGTTATAAAGGAAGTTTGTATGTGGTTACCGAATGTTGTTCGGAGTCCCGGATGAGATCCCGGACGTCACGAGGAGTTCCGGAATGGTCCGGAGGTAAAGATTTATATATGGGAAGTCCTATTTTGGCCACCGGAAAATGTTCGGGATTTTTCGGTATTGTACCGGGAAGGTTCTAGAAGGTTCCGAAGTGGGGCCCACCTGCATGGGGGGACCCACATGGACGTGGGTAGTGGGGGCAAGGCCCCACACCCCTGGTCAAGGCGCACCAAGATCCCCCCTTAGAAGGAATAAGATCATATCCCGAAGGGATAAGATCAAGATCCCTAAAAAGGGGGGATAACAATCGGTGGGGAAGGAAATAATGAGATTTCTTTCCTCCCACCTTGGCCAACGCCCCAATGGACTTGGAGGGCAAGAAACCAGCCCCTCCACCCCTATATATAGTGGGGAGGCGCATGGGAGCTATACATGAAGTTCTGGCGCAGCCCTCCCTCTCCCAAGTGCTCCTCCTCTCTCGCGGTGCTTGGCGAAGCCCTGCAGGATTGCCACGCTCCTCCACCACCACCACGCCGTTGTGCGGCTGTTGGATGGAGTCTTCCTCAACCTCTCCCTCTCTCCTTGCTGGATCAAGGCATGGGAGACGTCATCGGGCTGTACGTGTGTTGAACGCGGAGGTGCCGTGCGTTCGGCACTTGATCATCGGTGATTTGAATCACGACGAGTACGACTCCATCAACCCCGTTCACTTGAACGCTTCCGCTTAGCGATCTACAAGGGTATGTAGATGCACTCTCCTTCTACTCGTAGCTGGTTTCTCCATAGATAGATCTTGGTGACACGTAGGAAAATTTTGAATTTCTGCTACGTTCCCCAACAGTGGCATCATGAGCTAGGTCTATTGCGTAGATTCTTTGCACGAGTAGAACACAAAGTAGTTGTGGGCGTTGATTTTGTTCAATATGCTTACCGTTACTAGTCCAATCTTGTTTCGACGGTATTGTGGGATGAAGCGGCCCGGACCGACCTTACACGTACTCTTATGTGAGACAGGTTCCACCGATTGACATGCACTTGGTGCATAAGGTGGCTAGCGGGTGCCAGTCTCTCCCACTTTAGTCAGAACGGATTCGATGAAAAGGGTCCTTATGAAGGGTAAATAGCAATTGGCATATCACGTTGTGGTCTTGCGTAGGTAAGAAACGTTCTTACTAGAAACCCATAGCAGCCACGTAAAACATGCAACAACAATTAGAGGACGTCTAACTTGTTTTTGCAGGGTATGCTTTGTGATGTGATATGGCCAACAAGAATGTGGTGAATAATATGTGATGTATGAGATTGATCATGTTCTTGTAATAGGATTCACGACTTGCATGTCGATGAGTATGACAACCGGCAGGAGCCATAGGAGTTGTCTTTATTTATTGTATGACCTGCGTGTCATTGAAGAACGCCATGTAAACTACTTTACTTTATTGCTAAACGCGTTAGTCATAGAAGTAGAAGTAGTCGTTGGCGTGACAACTTCATGAAGACACGATGATGGAGATCATGATGATGGAGATCATGGTGTCGTGCCGGTGACGATGATGATCATGGAGCCCCGAAGATGAAGATCAAAAGGAGAAAAATGATATTGGCCATATCATGTCACTATTTGATTGCATGTGATGTTTATCATGTTTATGCATCTTGTTTGCTTAGGACGACGGTAGTAAATAAGATGATCCCTTACAAAATTTCAAGAAGTGTTCTCCCCTAACTGTGCACCGTTGCTACGGTTCGTCGCTTCTAAGCACCATGTGATGATTGGGTGTGATGGATTCTTACGTTCACATACAACGGGTGTAAGACAGTTTTACACAGCGAAAACACTTAGGGTTAACTTGACGAGCCTAGCATGTGCAGACATGGCCTCGGAACATGGAGACCGAAAGGTCGAGCATGAGTCGTATGGTAGATACGATCAACATGAAGATGTTCACCGATGATGACTAGTCCGTCTCACGTGATGATCGGACACGGCCTAGTTGACTCGGATCATGTGATCACTTAGATGACCAGAGGGATGTCTATCTAAGTGGGAGTTCATAAGATGAACTTAATTATCCTGAAATAGTCAAAAGACCTTTTGCAAATTATGTCGTAAGCTCGCGCTTTAGTTCCACTGTTTAGATATGTTCCTAGAGAAAATATAGTTGAAAGTTGATAGTAGCGATTATGCGATCAGTAGAAAGCATATGTCCTTAATGCACCGCTCAGTGTGCTGAACCCCAACGTCGTTTGTCGATGTTGCGAACATCGGACATACACGTTTTGATAACTACGTGATAGTTCAATTAAATGGTTTAAGTAGAGGCACCAAAGACGTTTTCGAAACGTCGCGGAACATATGAGATGTTTCGAGGGCTAAAATTGGGATTTCAGGCTCGTGCCCACGTCAAGAGGTATAAGACCTCCGACGATTTTCTTAGCCTGCAAACTAAGGGAGAAAAGCTAAATCGTTGAGCTTGTGCTCAGATTGTCTGAGCACAACAATCACTTGAATCGAGTGGGAGTTGATCCTCCAGATGAGATAGTGATGTTTCCCCAAAGTCATTGCCATCAAGCTGCTAGAGCTTCGTGATTAACTATAACATATCAGGGATAGATATGATGATCCTTGAAATATTCATGATGTTTGACACCGCGAAAGTAGAAATCAAGAAGGAGCATCAATTGTTGATGGTTGGTGAAACCACTAGTTTCAAGAAGGGCAAGGGAACAAAGGGATACTTCATGAAACGGCAATTCAGCTGCTGCTCTAGTGAAGAAACCCAAGGTTGAACCCAAACCCGAGACTAAGTGCTTCTGTAATAAGGGGAACAACCACTGGAGCAGCATTACCCTAGATACTTGGTAGATGAGAAGGCTGGCAAGGTCGATAGAAGTATATTGGATATACATTATGTTAATGTGTACTTTACTAGTACTCCTAGTAGCACCAGGGTATTGGATACCGGTTCGGTTGCTAAGTGTTAGTAACTCGAAATAAAAGCTACGGAATAAAAGGAGACTAGCTAAAGGTGAGCTGACGATATATGTTGGAAGTGTTTCCAAGGTTGATATGATCAAGCATCGCACGCTCCCTCTACCACCGAGATTGGTGTTTGCGTTGAGCATAGACATGATTGGATTATGTCTATCGCAATACGGTTATTCATTTAAGGAGAATAATGGTTACTCTATTTTTGAATAATACCTTCAATGGTCTTGCACCTAAAGGAATGGTTTATTGAATCTCGGTCGTAGTGATACACATTTTCATGCCAAAAGATATAAGATAGTAATGATAGTACCACTTACTTGTGGCACTGCCATGTAAGTCATAATGGTATAAAACGCATGAAGAAGCTCCATGTTGATGGATCTTTGGACTCACTCGTTTTTGAAAAGTTTGAGACATGCGAACCATGTCTATTGGTGTATATGCATGAAGAAACTCCATGCAAATGGATCGTTCGGACTCACTTGATTTTGAATCACTTGAGATATGCAAATCATACCACATGGGCAAGATGACTGAAAAGCCTCATTTCAGTAAGATGGAAGAAGATAGCAACTTGTTGGAAGTAACACATTTTGATGTGTGCAGTAGAATGAGTGCTGAGGCATGCAGTGAATATCATTATGTTCTTACTTCACAGATGATTCGAGTAAATGTTGAGTATATTTACTTGATGAAACACAAGTCTGAATTATTGAATGGTTCAAGTAATTTCAGAGTGAAGTAGCAGATCATTGTGACAAGAGGATAAAATGTCTATGATATGATCATAGAGATGAATATCTAAGTTACGAGTTTTGGCACACAATTAAGACATTGTGGAAATTGTTTCGCAATTAATACCGCCTGGAACACCATAATGTGATGGTGTGTCCGAACATCATAGTTGCACCCTATTGGATATGGTGCGTACCATGATGTCTCTTATCGAATTACCACTATCGTTCATGGGTTAGGCATTAGAGACAACCACATTCACTTTAAATAGGGCACCACGTAATTCCGATGAGATGACACCGTATGAATTATGGTTTAGAGAAACCTAAGTTGTCGTTTCTTAAAAGTTTGTGGCTGCGACGCTTATATGAAAAAGTTTCAGGTTGATAAGCTCGAACCCAAAGCGGATAAAATGCATCTTCATAGGAAACCCAAAACAGTTGGGTATACCTCCTAATTCAGATCCGAAAGCAATATGGATTGTTTCTAGAATCGGGTCCTTTCTCGAGGAAAAGTTTCTCTCAAAAGAATTGAGTGGGAGGATGGTGGAGACTTGATGAGGTTATTGAACCGTCTCTTCAACTAGTGTGTGACAGGGCACAGGGAGTAGTTCCTGTGGCACCTACACCAATTGAAGTGGAAGCTTATGATATTGATCATGAAACTTCGGATCAAGTCACTCCCAAACCTCGTAGGATGACAAGGATGCGTACTACTTCAGAGTGGTACGTAATCCTGTCTTGAAGGTCATGTTGCTAGACAACAATGAACCTACGAGCTATGAAGAAGCGATGGTGGGCCCGGATTCCGATAAATGGCTTGAGGCCATAAAATCCGAGAGAGGATCCATGTATGAAAACAAAGTGTAGACTTTGGCAGAACGGCTCGATGGTCGTAAGGCTAATGAGTACAGATGGATTTCAAAAGGAAGACGGACAATGATGGTAAATGTCACCATTAAGAAAGCTCGACTTGTCGTTAAGATGTTTTCCGACAAGTTCAAGGAGTTGACTACGATGAGATTTTCTCACTCGTAGCGATGCTAAGAGTCTGTTGGAATTATATTAGCGATTACTGCATTATTTATGAAATCTTGCAGATAGGATGTCAAAACATTGTTTCCTCGACAATTTTAATGAGGAAAGGTTGTATGTGATACAACCGGAAGGTTTTGTCAATCCCGAAAGATGCTAATAAGTATGCAAAGCTCCAGCAATCCTTCTAAGGACTGGAGTGAGCATCTCGGAGTTGGAATGTATGCTTTGATGATGATCAAAAATTTTGGGTTTGTACAAAGTTTATGAGAAACTTGTATTTCCAAAGAAGTGAGTGGGAGCACTATAGAATTTCTGATGAGTATATGTTGTTGACATATTGTTGATCAGAAATGACGTAGAATTTCTGGAAAGCATATAGGGTTATTTTGAAAGTGTTTTTCAATGGAAAGCATGGATTAAGCTACTTGAACATTGAGCATCAAGATCTATAAGGATAGATCAAAATGCTTAATAATACTTTCAAATGAGCACATACCTTGACATGATCTTGAAGGTGTTCAAGATGGACCATTCAAAGAAGGAGTTCTTGCCTGAGTTGTAAGGTACGAAGTTAAGACTTAAAGCTCGACCACGGCAGAATAGAGAGAAAGGACGAAGGTCGTCCCCTATGCTTAAGACGTAGGCTCTTCAGTATGCTATGCTGTGTACCGCACCTGAAGTGTGCCTTGCCATGAGTCAGTCAAGGGGTACAAGAGTGATCCAAGAATGGCTCACAGGACAGCGGTCAAAGTTATCATTAGTAACTAGTGGACTAAGGAATTTTCTTGATTATGGAGGTGGTAAAAGAGTTCGTCGTAAAGGTTACGACGATGCAAGCTTGACACCTATCCGGATAGCTCTGAGTAGAGAGACCAGATACATATAATGGACCAATAATTTAGAATAGCTCCAAGTAGAACAGTTGTTTGGAATAGCTCCAAATAGAGCGTGGTAGCTGCATCTAGGAGATGACATAGAGATTTGTAAAGCACACACGGATCTGAAAGGTTCAGACCCGTTGACTAAAACCTCTCTCACAAGCAACATGATCAAACATAAAACTCATTGAGTGTTAATCACATAGTGATGTGAACTAGACTACTGACTCTAGTAAACTCTTGGGTATTAGTCACATGGCGATGTGACCTGTGAGTGTTAATCACATGGCGATGTGAACTAGATTATTGACTCTAGTGCAAGTGGGAGACTGTTGGAAATATGCCCTAGAGGCAATAATAAAAGTATTATTATTATATTTCCTTGTTCATGATAATTGTCTTTTATTCATGCTATAACTGTATTATCCGGAAATCGTAATACACGTGTGAATACATAGACCACAATATGTCCCTAGTGAGCCTCTAGTTGACTAGCTCATTGTGATCAACAGATAGTCATGGTTTCCTGGCTATGGACATTGGATGTCGTTGATCACATCATTAGGAGAATGATGTGATGGACAAGACCCAATCCTAAGACTAGCACAAAAGATCGTGTAGTTCATTTGCTAGAGCTTTGCCAATGTCAAGTATCTCTTCCTTCGACCATGAGAGCGTGTAACTCCTGGATACCGTAGGAGTGCTTTGGGTGTATCAAACGTCACAACGTAACTGGGTGACTATAAAGGTGCACTACAGGTATCTCCGAAAGTATCTATTGTTTTATGCGGATCGAGACTGGGATTTGTCACTCCGTGTAAACGGAGAGGTATCTCTGGGCCCACTCAGTAGGACATCATCATATGCGCAATGTGACCAAGGAGTTGATCACGGGATGATGTGTTACGGAACGAGTAAAGTGACTTGCCGGTAACGAGATTGAACAAGGTATTGGATACCGACGATCGAATCTCGGGCAAGTAACATACCGATAGACAAAGGGAATTGAATACGAGATTGATTAAGTCCTTGACATCGTGGTTCATCCGATGAGATCATCGTGGAACATGTGGGAGCCATCATGGGTATCCAGATCCCGCTGTTGGTTATTGACCGGAGAACGTCTCGGTCATGTCTACATGTCTCCCGAACCCGTAGGGTCTACACACTTAAGGTTCGATGACGCTGGGGTTATAAAGGAAGTTTGTATGTGGTTACCGAATGTTGTTCGGAGTCCCGGATGAGATCCCGGACGTCACGAGGAGTTCCGGAATGGTCCGGAGGTAAAGATTTATATATGGGAAGTCCTATTTTGGCCACCGGAAAATGTTCGGGATTTTTCGGTATTGTACCGGGAAGGTTCTAGAAGGTTCCGGAGTGGGGCCCACCTGCATGGGGGGACCCACATGGACGTGGGTAGTGGGGGCAAGGCCCCACACCCCTGGTCAAGGCGCACCAAGATCCCCCCTTAGAAGGAATAAGATCATATCCCGAAGGGATAAGATCAAGATCCCTAAAAAGGGGGGATAACAATCGGTGGGGAAGGAAATAATGAGATTTCTTTCCTCCTACCTTGGCCAACGCCCCAATGGACTTGGAGGGCAAGAAACCAGCCCCTCCACCCCTATATATAGTGGGGAGGCGCATGGGAGCTATACATGAAGTTCTGGCGCAGCCCTCCCTCTCCCAAGTGCTCCTCCTCTCTCGCGGTGCTTGGCGAAGCCCTGCAGGATTGCCACGCTCCTCCACCACCACCACGCCGTTGTGCTGCTGTTGGATGGAGTCTTCCTCAACCTCTCCCTCTCTCCTTGCTGGATCAAGGCGTGGGAGACGTCATCGGGCTGTACATGTGTTGAACACGGAGGTGCCGTGCGTTCGGCACTTGATCATCGGTGATTTGAATCACGACGAGTACGACTCCATCAACCCCGTTCACTTGAACGCTTCCGCTTAGCGATCTACAAGGGTATGTAGATGCACTCTCCTTCTACTCGTAGCTGGTTTCTCCATAGATAGATCTTGGTGACACGTAGGAAAATTTTGAATTTCTGCTACGTTCCCCAACACTATGCAAAGAGGGGTAGGCATGGGCCTAGGTGGACTGTGGATACCGGGTTGTGCTGAGACGAGAGGAGAGGAGTGCAGCCCGGCAATGGTTTCCGGAGACCGAAAACGTCCAACGTTAGACCGGCTATATTGCCGCTATAGTTATCCGTTGGGGCGTCAAACAGACTCCGAACGCGATGAAACTTCGCAGGCGGCCTACCGACTCTAAAATAAGACCGCACGCCAACTCTCATCCCATTCCGAAAACATTTTCCTGCCACTTATAAAATAATATTTCAGACATTCCACGGGCGCGTGCAAGTGTGTCTGGGCTCAGAACGGACAACGGAAGGAACAAGGAGACCGGGACAGATGGAAGTTTTGATAACATGATGATGCAATGCACATGATGACATGACAAGATGCGACACGCAAGCAAAAGACAAGGCAACAACAGCGAATAACTGGAGGACAACTGGCACATCGGTCTCGGGGCGTTACGACACTCCACCACTACGAGAGGATCTCGTCCTGAGGTCTAGAATGGCACCAGAGGGGAAAAACGGAAGAGAAAGAGAAGAGGTAAAACTAAGTTGCTTCTTTGACAAACGAGTGAAACCAAAGAACCTTGAGAGGTTGAACAAATTTGAGAAAAGAATACAACAAAGGTGAACAAGGTCGAAAACACTCCGTTAGAAAAGAGGGACAAAGAACATTGCGAAAAAAACCTTGAGGTTGAAGGGCAAGATATATATTGAAACCACTCCGGTTAAGTCAAGATAGAGAAGGATTAAGAATGATATAATTTGGACAGCACTCCGTCTGAGAAGGGACGCAAAACTTGATAAGATGAGAGAACTTGAAAAGAGGGCACGACACTCCGGTAAAATGGATAACACGAAAAGACCATGATCCTGACAAGAACAAGAAGAAGGTTTGAAGAGAGCAACATCACAATGCCTCCGGAAGAAGTGAGAGAATGGAACTGAATGAACGGGGGAGAAAAACATGGTCTTGAGAGAGCACGCTTACGCCAAAAGCTAGAACGAAGTTGTTGGGTTATCAACAACGAAAAGGATAAGCTTGATATGGACTTATAGAATACATCTCAAAATTATGAGGTGACAACCTGTCATTCCCGGAAAAAGATTGGATTAATATGAACAAGGAGACGACGAACTTATTTCACCGTGAGGATAAATGAAGAACTTGTGTCATTTATAAGTACCATAATTATCAACAATCCTTAGGGAAGGCTTTAGGTGAAACATGACACAAGATAACTCCAGCGAAGAGGTTGATGGATTTAAAATACCTCATTCTTAAAACATGTGAATCATGAAACATGAACTCAAATTATCAAGAATGACATAATACCACCTCAAATGATACGGTAGAAAGAATTGAACTCCGGATTGCAAGATGAAGAATGCTTGAAGTCCACTGAAAAGAATCTCAATGAACACTTGGAGAAGGGATATAAATCCTTGATGAACCAGCATGTAGAACCTTCATGAAGAACTCCGGTAAACAAAAGAATAACGAAAATAAAGAGAAGTAGGAAACACAAGGTGAAACCTTGTAATGATTTAGATGGATCTCCGTGATAATTAGAGCTTGGAACTCCAGAAAAGAAAAGATGAAGCACCTCGGACTGAGAATGTGATACGATGAACCACTCCGGAAAAAGAAATTGAATAAACTCGATGAAACAAGAATAAGAATTACATTATGCTTATCCTTCACCAATTCAAATCGATGACAAGCAATGGATTTGGCATACTACTTATTCTCATAGAAAGGATTAAGATAGGTATAGCACAAACTCGAGAAAGGTCTTCGACGAACCACCGGTAGAATTAGGAAACAACGAATGAATTGATATGTAACGGATGACGAGAACTGTTGAACGAACCACCATAAGAATTAAAAAATGAACAAAGAGAAGATAAAGAAAACACCGAGAAGAATTAGCAAATGAATGAAGATGCTTGAGAGAATCTAGATACATGAGAAAGAAGGGATCACGACTGATTAGAGATCACTAGAATGATGCACCGGTAAGATTTAGAGAAGGAGAGCTGAAAGCTGAGAATGAATACTTCTGAGGTGGTGGCCTTCGGAGAAACAAACTGAAAAGACTCTTGAATTGCTCCGGATGGGTGAAAAGAATTCCTACAATCGAAAATAATTACGAGAGGATGGCAACAAGCTAGAATCACGAATCTTGAAGAGAAATGGAGCAAGGTTGAGAGAAAAATCTTCTTCGGTCTTCAAATTTTGAGAATGATAATGAGAAACACCACCATGAATTATTTAGATACACCGGGATGACGAATAGAAAGGTTGAGCCAACGGTGAAAAGAATTTGACAGATCTTGGAGAAAGGCATTAGACTGATGATAACTCATTCTTACGTCAAACTTCAAAAAGAATTTAGATAGCTCCGGAAAAATAAGAAGAGTCAGGTAAGATCCTGGGAAAAGACCTGTGGGTTAGGGCCCACTCAAAAAAACACCGTTGAATGATTTAAAAGATAGATTGCGCCGGTTGAATTAAATGACTTGAATGAGATAACATCCTCGAAATAGCTTGAATGAAATAAGAGTGGAAACACGAATCTTCGAGATATCTTCAGCACTCCGGAACAAATGAATAACGAAAAGTTAATGATTTAGAGGTGCACCGGCAAGAGAAGGTATTTAAAACGAGGAAAGGATGTGACCAACACAGAAAACTTGAATTGAATCTACTGGAGAAGAAAAGAATGGAGAAAGATGAACTTGAAGCTCCATTAGAATCTTCATGAGAATCACCGGATAAGAACATTGACGAAAAAGGAATGGAGAGTCTTCACATGAATAAAATGGATATTTTATTAAGATATATGAGTCCTTGAAGAAAAAGGGTGGGAGGGAGGGAAAACAAAGGCAACTTGGAGATGGATGAAACAAACGCCGTTGAGAAGAACTGATACTTGATCTTGCGAATGTTGAAGTGATCGGATCCACTTGAAGAGAGACACACCGGTTGAACAAGATTGACATGACAATCTCGATTATCATGAAGGATTGGTATTCACATAGGAACATGAGAACACCGCTTAGGAAAGGTATGGAATCAACATTTGACTTCAAAGCAACTCGAATACCACAACTCAAAACAAAACAAAGGATTGGCTTGCAGAATAAGCCAGAACAAACATATGATAGAGATTTCGTCTGAAGTTTTCGTGGTGGGGCCTACACGGGCTCGATCGTATAGCACCATCATGTACAAGGCAGTGCACATGACATACAAAGCGTCCCTGAGTCGGCATAGCCAGGGACTCTTTAAGACACAACGAGACCACTGTAAAACCAACCGTGAATAGGCGGACCACTAGACGTCGAACCGCAATTTCATATCAACATCTGTCAGAAAGATATCCTAAGAGCTACTTGAATTCCCACTTATAAACTCCCGAAACTTTCCGGTTACGCAATCAGGTGTTCGGGATATAGGGGAAGCATAATATCTCACCCAAATCTAGCAAATCCTACATCTAGCTGTATCCATCCTTCAACACATAACCAAGAAACCTTCGGAAATCATTTACCTCAACCTTCGAAAAGCATCCGTTATATGAGTTATGGCAATACTCCCGAACTCCCACCCCAGTACTGGGTGGCGTCGAGGTTATCTCACCAACAACTGCATAAAAGAGATTTTCGATGTCGGTGAAACTAAACTCAGGTATTCCAAAACTGCAACGATAAAATTGTGATGACAACACCTCGGAGCTCAACTCCCCAGGACACTGCCACAACCCCTAAAAGACAGGAGGCACCAAGAACAATGTTCTCGTCACAAATCGATCGGAACGATTCCAAGATACCCGTGTGATCCTAAAAAAATTTATAGTGAAATTTGAGAAGAGAAGAGTCAAAACTCTATGTCAGGATGCCTTACAAGAGCGATGAAGGGACTGGGGAGTAAAAAGAATTCCTAAACTCTCGGATATATATAATCCTAAATGACTCAAAACATTTTTCTAGACTCAACAACGCCAGCTATTCGATCAAGCAGGGGGCTCCTAAGGTCGGGGAAGGCTCTGATTACCAACTTGTAACGCCCTCGATGCGGCTATATCTCCCACGTGTCGAAGCACGACTTAGAGGCATAAGCGCTTTGAAAGCAATGTCGCAAGTGAGGTAATCTTCACACAACCCATGTAATACATAAGGGAAAGAGATACATAGTTGGCTTACAATCGCCACTTCAGATAATTACATGAATAAAGCATTACATCAAATAGATACAATCAAGGTCTGACTACGGAACCAAAATAAAAGAAGACTACCCCAAAAGCTACACAGATCCCCGATCGTCCCGACTGGGCTCCACTACTGATCAACTAGAACGAAACAAGACAAATGACAAGATCTTCATCGAGCTCCTCCTTAAGCTGGGTTGTGTTATCTGCACGGTAACCTCGGCACCTGCAAGCTGGGTTTGGAAGTATCTGTGAGTCACGGGGACTCAGCAATCTCACACCCTCGCGATCAAGACTATGGGTAAGGTAAAAGGTATGAGGTGGAGCTGCAGCAAGCGACTAGCATATATGGTGGCTAACATACGCAAATGAGAGTGAGAAGAGAAGGCAAAGCACGGTCCATAAAATTATGATCAAGAAGTGATCCTAGAACAACCTACGTCAAGCATTACTCCAACACCGTGTTCACTTCCCGGACTCCACCGGAAAGAGACCATCACGGTTACACACGCGGTTGATGCATTTTAATTAAGATCAACTTCAGGTTTTCTACAACCGAACATTAACAAATTCCCATCTGCCCATAACCGTGGGCACGGCTTTCGAAAGTCCAAATCCCTGTAGGGGAGTCCCAACTTAGCCCATCACAAGCTCTCACGGTCAACGAAGGATATTCCTTCTAGCGGGAAGACCCGATCAACTCGAAATCCCGGTTACAAGACATTTCGACAATGGAAAAACAAGTCCAGCAACACCGCCCGAATGTGCCGACAAATCCCGATAGGAGCCGCACATATCTCATTCTCAGGGCACACTCAGATAGGTCAAGCTATGAGTACAACCAGCCCTCGAGTTTCCCCAAGGTGGCCCCGCAGGCTGCCCGGTTCGGACCAACACTTAGAGAAGCACTGGCCCGGGGGGTTAAAATAAAGATGACCCTTGAGTCCGCGAAACCCAAGGGAAAAAGAGGCTAGGTGGCGAATGGTAAAACCAAAGTTGGGCATTGTTGGAAGAGTTTTATTCAAGGCGAACTGTCAAGGGGTTCCCATTATTATCCAACTGCGTAAGAAACGCAAAATCCGGGAACATAACACCGATATGACGGAAACTAGGGCGGCAAGAGTGGAACAAAACACTAGGCAAAAGGCCGAGCCTTCCACCCTTTACCAAGTATATTGATGCATTAATTAAATAAGAGATATTGTGATATCCCAACAAGTAAACATGTTCCAACAAGGAACAACATATCCATGTTCCAATAAGGAACAAACTTCAATCTTCACCTGCAATTAACAATGCTATAAGAGGGGCTGAGCAAAGCGGTAACATTGCCAAACAACGGTTTGCTAGGACAAGGTGGGTTAGAGGCTTGGCTCAACAATATGGGAGGCATGATAAGCAAGTGGTAGGTATCCCAGCATAGGCATAGCAAAAGAGCGAGCAACTAGCAAGCAAAGATAGAAGTGATTTCGAGGGTATGGTCATCTTGCCTGAAATCCCGCAAGGAAGAAGAACGAGTCCATGAGGAAGACAAACGGACGTAGACGAACGAATCCTCACAACACGACGTTATCGGAACCAACCCGAAGAAGCAACACCTGAAAGAAGCAAATAATCATGGTAAACAACCAACACATAATCATGGCATGATGCACAACCAAATATGATGCATGTCCGGTTTAAAGAGGGCATGGCATGGCAAAGTGCACAAGCAATCCTAAAAATTTAAGTGGAGCTCAATATGCATCGGGATGCATATTGACAAAACACCACATTCCATTATTTAGTTCTCTCTCGTTTATGTACTCAACAATATTAAATGTTGTTAACCATGGCAAGAGGGTGAAGCAAAGTAAAACTACCTATCTAGTCAAGTTTAAATGAGGCCGGAAGTAACGAACAACAATTCCGGTAAAACCCCATGAGCATATTATAGATTTGGTACTGTTCTGCCATAAGCCATATTTTAGAGTTGTTAAACATGCAAGATGATGCCACCATGTTAAACTAGGCAAAATTCTACCCCATTTACATATGAAGTTTGTTACAAACCGAGTTACGGTTAAATAGTTATGAATTAAAACATTTTAGCATGGCATAGGAGCAAATTTAAACAAACAACATTTTAAATATTTTAAACATGGATGAAAACGACAAATTATTAAACTAGATGAAAAAACTAAGCAAGTTTCATATTAAGTTTGTTTTAATCCGATGCACGGTTGGGGAGTTATAAAATGCATGATGTTTAGGGGCTATACTATAAAACTGGCAAAACTCTGGGAAATTAGACAAATTCGCAGCAGGGAAAAAATAGTCACGGGCCGAAACTACCTAGCCCAAACAAACACAGGAGAGAGGCTGTGCCCTGCAAACATGGGCCAAGGCCCGGTTCGGTGCTGGGCTGGATGCGGTAGGCGGCTGGGCCAGTCGCTGCAGGCTGAGGAGGCTCGCTGGGCCTTGTGCAAGGAGGCCCAGGCGCGGGCGAGGTGGAGATCCAGCGGGAGCCGATGCAGGCCGAGGCGAGGCCGGCCCAGGCGAAGTCAACACAAGCGGGCGAGGCGCTCGATCTGTGGTAGGGGAAGTAGAGGTCGTCGACGACGTGGACTTGCGGCGGCGCCGAGCTGCAGCGAGGTCATGGGGGCGCGGGACTTGGATGCGGGGCTCCGGGGCGGCACGTCGGCGGATCCGGGCGTGGGGAAGGAGGCAGGGGCGCGCGGCTCATCTGCTCGTCTCACCGGCGAGAGGATGCAGCGACTGCTGCTGTGGACTGAAGAAAAAAGAGAGAGAGGTTCAGAGAAGGTTCAGGGGAAGGAAGCAAAGAGAGACGGCGGACAGGGGACTCCGGCGGGCAGGTGATGGTGACGAGGTGCAGCAGCGCCGCTCGCATAGGCTCCTCATGGTCACGGGGTCCGAGCGAACCAGGGGCACGGGGACGAGGGGCTCCGCGGGCAGGAGCTGCGACTTCGGAGGCTCCAACCAGCGAGGAGACAGGAGGGAAGTGGGTGGAATTTTTTGGATCTGGCTGGTGTTGTGTGGTTGGCTCGATGTGGACTCCGAGGAGGATTTAGAGAGAGGGTGGCAGCGGAAGAAGTGGATGGATGGGACAACTCTCCTCAAAATTAGGGTTGTTATCTATATATATGTTGTTGGATTAGGTTAGGGGCTATCTCGACCCTACGATCACAATCGGACGATCGCGGATAAAATAGCTAGGGAGTCCAAATAAGAAAATGGTGACATTTTGTAGATGTTTGGGATGACCCGGATTCAACGGTGACGACTGCCCGGGTTGGGTCCGGGACAGTTTCGGACGCGCACGCGAGGAGGTCCGATGCACTGCGCAAAGAGGGGTAGGCATGGGCCTAGGTGGACTGTGGAGAGCGGGTTGGGCTGAGACGAGAGGAGAGGAGTGCAGCCTGGCAACGGTTTCCGGAGACCGAAAACGTCCGGCGTTAGACCGGCTATATTGCCGCTATAGTTATCCGTTGGGGCGTCAAACGGACTCCGAACGCGATGAAACTTGGCAGGCGGCCTACGTACTCTAAAATAAGACCATGCGCCAACTCTCATCCCATTCTGAGAACATTTTCCCACCACTTATAAAATAATATTTCAGACATGCCATGGGCGCGTGCAAGTGTGTGGGCTCAGAACGGACAACGGAAGGAACGAGGAGACCGGGACAGATGCAAGTTTTGAAAACATGATGATGCAATGCACATGATGACATGACAAGATGCGACACACAAGCAAAAGACAAGGCAACAACAGCGAATAACTCGAGGACAACCGGCACATCGGTCTCGGGGCAATTCCGTACTCCTCCGCAATTTGGTTTCTGGCTCAAGACCTTTGATGTGAGGCTACAGGTGGCAGAAGAGGAGCAGGCAGAGTGCGGCAGCGTCATAAGAGGCAAGCTGGCCGGCGCTGTTTGGCCCGAAGGATCTTTCGCCAAATCTTCTGACCCATGACAGCAGGGGTGGTTTTATATCAATGAGTCACGGGGCCCCAAGTGGGCGGCAACACCTGCGTTCCGACCCGGCCCTCCAATTCAGCTCGCTTCGTGGGTCAATAAGGGATTGGACTGGGGATCTGTCAATGAAGTGCAGACTCTGGAAAGTCACATCCGAAGCCTTACCGAGAAGGGCATCGATCTTGCGAACGTCGTTCAAATAATGCTGGTCCGCCGGATCCTGCCATGTCAGCGGCGGCCTCTTCGTATGTGGGAGTTCAACCCAGAAGGGTGGTGGACTCTACAGCACTTCTTCAGCACTACACATGAAGGAATGTGGAAATTATATTTCGGGGAACGAGAGCAATGGTCGGACACCACCAAAGATGTTGGCCTTGACTGCAATCATCCGGGCACTTCGGTAAGTACTCGATATCCGAGCACCTTCTATTTAGGTATCTTTTAATCAAGATACTGAACAACCCATCCCTGTACAGGACTGGATAAAGGAAGCGGTGCTAATCTGGTGTCCGGCGCCTCTTCCCGAAGGCCCTACGACCGACCTGCTTACGAGAATGCTGATTCCGACACCGTACCAGGTGGTAGCGTTCGGGGAAACCATAGTCCTTTTGCCCAAGGGCAAGAGTGCAGAGGGGGCCCTCCAGGGAAAGAAGAGAGCTTCCTCCGAAGGTCAGGAGGGGAAGCCTTCCAAGAGAGGAAAAACACCGTCGTTGAGCGGCTTGGGTCGGGCGAGCGAGGCTGCCATAGAGTTTGATGACAAGGACGAGCCTCGAGGCAGACCATAAGCGAGGCTGGGGTACTTTGAACGCACCTCATTCTTTTCCTATTAGTGCAGTAATCATCCGATGTATGTTCATCCATGCAGGTTATTGCCTGGTGCTTCTCAATCGTCCTCCTCCTCGGGAGATCTTCTTCTGGAGATGATGGAGAGTGACACGCCTCCTCCGGCCACATCGCCCAATAGGGGAGATGATATCGAGGTATCGTCCCGATGGGCTCCTCCTGAACATCAAGTAGTACAGGAAGCAAAGGAGGTGTTACCCGAAGGTAGTGCCCCTGTCACTCGAGGTTCCAGGATCAAGACTGGCGTCTTCGAACCGTATGGTTTACAGCCGGAGATGATTTTGGAGGCAAGTAAGCGGGTTCCCTCACAGGAATGTTGTACTCTGGCGGCAGTTTCCGGAGACCCAGGAGCGTCGGACATGCTGACGGGCTTGCTATGACGGGCATCCATTTCAGAGGAGCACCGTACCTTGATGGCTATGGTGGTCAAAAAGGTTCTATCCGCGAAGAGTGGATTGGACGAGGCCTTCATGACCCTTCTGAGAGGTTTTGAGGTTTGTGATGTAGTTTTGTCAGTTTAATCAAAATGCACCTTGGTTTAATTTGAAGTACAGGCTACTTCCCCTCTTGTGGCTTCCCAGAATACAGAAGTGGCTGAACTACAGTAAAAGCTGGATCTTGCGGAGGATGACATTGCATTGATCAACAAGCGTCTTGACGACTTGCAAGGTATGTATTTCGAGCATTCTTGACACCAGTGTGCTTGACGCGGGAAAGTGTTTTATATTAAATGCGCATAAAATATAGATGGTGCTGCCGCCGTGGAGGCTCTTCGGGCGGAGCTAGTCTGGTCCAAGGAGCGGGTCCGGCATAGTGATGCTGCTGCCGAGGAGGCATCGGTTGAACTGAAGGACGAACAAGTTGCACGATGCCAGGGCGAGGAGAAGGTATCCATGATGACACTTGCTTTGGAGAATGCGACTGGCCGCTTCGAATTTCTTGAGAAGGAGAATGAAGCCTTAACGGCTGAACTAGACAAGGCCCGATAGGAGGCCAGAGAAGCGCGATCAGAGTCCAGAGCACTCCGTGAGGAGGTTCGGCAGGCGAAAGAGATAGTGGCTGGAAAGCCTTTTCTGCTGCAGACTAAGTTCGGCGACCCGGACTATGCTCAACTGAACCAAGTGTGGAGTTCTCTGGACGAGTACTTGGACTTGCCGAAGAGTTCTTCCTATGCGGCGCGGTATTACCAAGCGCGAGCTGGATATGCAACGGAGAAGCTTTTTTGGTCGCATTTTGGTGCGTTGAAGCGCCCGCTGCTGCTCAATGAACAGATGTCCCAATGGGTCGAACTTCATAGGGTATCTGGCGCTGCCATGAAGGATGTTATAATCCGGCTGTGGGCAACTGAGCTTGTGCCGAGTAGCTATTTTGGTTTGGTGTAGAAGCTTGTCGACGTGGTGCCGCGAATCGATGTTACGAAGCGATCAGCGTGCATTAAAGGTGCACGGATGGCCCTTGCCCGAGCCAGGACATTCTGGGGAAAGATGAAGGCCATCGACGTCGCCACGAAGGGTCTGCCTGGAGGCAGGGACCGTCTGGAACCGGAGAGCTATTGAAGACGTCCTAGAGGCCGCCCGCTTGATAGAGGGTCAATGCTCAAAGAACATAATGTTTGAGTGAGGCGTATGATGATTGTAAAAGACAACTTTATGGTTAATCTATTTATGTTTTGCTCGAAAGCTTGAATTCCTCCTGTGCGGTTGTTTTAATATAATCTGAAAGTTTTCCAGTCGTCGGCTTCAGCCCCCTCGTAGGAAGTACGGGGGTGTTCGTAAAAGCATTTAATCACTCTTTATCCAACGTCTTGGTCCATGAAGGAGGTGATAATGCGGCGAACCAGGCAATCAGACTATAAGGCGTTAACACTTTCACTTAACCATAGTAGTTTTATGGTGGGGCTACGACATAGCCCCTGGTGTGTATGCGGCGTGTGGTGCCTTGCATATCTGATCTGAAAAAGATCCTTCGTGTTACACAGAGAATCGCTAAGGATTTCAATAAGTCGTCAAGTGGTTGACCAGCTCTCGCCGCATCATGATAGTCAGTTTTCGGCTTTCTCTGCTGAGGTGCTCATCCGGTCTAGGCCAGGGCACAATCACAGTAGTTCTCCCTTTACTACCCTAGCTGATAGAGCAGAACGTAGGGTAGAAAACACAGGAGCCGGGCAACCCAACTATTGACCCGAGACAATGATTCAGAGCTGATGCATATAAGGCCAAACTTGCAATTCTGAAGTACGCTATAGAGTTGTTCGGACTTTTACTGGCAGCTCATTCGTTCCCATGCCGAGCCCCAGGCAGGATCTGCCGAGGTGTATCCATAGATCAGCCTTTAAGGTCGTACTCATTGTTGGAATAGTATGAAAGATCAGTTCGGATGAGACTTACTGAGAACGGAGCAATGTGCCAATGATAAATTCATGTATATAATAATAAAAAAGAAGAAGAAACCGTGAACCCGCCTATTTGACATGCTCGGGGTCGGGATCAGAGGAAAAAGGGCATATTACAGGCTCGGAATAAAGAGTATGGTCCATGAAAGGTTATTTTGGACCTCATGTTGCACGTCTGCATCGCCCGTCCTCGGGGTGGGGAATCCTTAACGGAAGTAGCCCCTTAGGTGAGCATACATATCCGAACTCTGATAGAGTCCGTTGTAGATGCTGTCCATCTGGTTGATAACCCACAAGTATACATGATCAATTGTAGCATCTTTCGATAAGTAAGAGTGTCGAACCCAACGAGGAGCTAAAGGTAGAACAAATATTCCCTCAACTTCTATCGACCACCGATACAACTCTATGCACGCTTGATGTTCGCTTTACCTAGAACAAGTATGAAACTAAAAGTACTTTGTAGGTGTTGTTGGATAGGTTTGCAAGATAATAAAGATTATGTAAATAAAAAGTAGGGGCTGTTTAGATAAAGACACGACTAAGTTAGGTTTAGTAGAGAGCTTTTTGTTACGAGAAAGTTATTTGTCCCTAGGCAATCGATAACTAGACCGGTAATCATTATTGCAATTTTATTTGAGGGAGAGGCATAAGCTAACATACTTTCTCTACTTGGATCATATGCACTTATGATTGGAACTCTAGCAAGCATCGACAACTACTAAAGATCATTAAGGTAAAACCCAACCATAGCATTAAAGTACCAAGTCCTCTTTATCCCATACGCAAACAACCTACTTACTCGGGTCCGTGCTTCTGTCACTCATGCCACCCACCATAAGCAAATCATGAACATATTGCAAACCCTACAGCGGGAATCCCTCATGCTTGCGCGACACGGAGAGCACCATAGGACAACACCAATAATAAAACATGCAACTCAAACCAATCACGATCATCAAATAACCCATAGGACAAAACGGATCTACTCAAACATCATAGGATAGCCATACATCATTGGGAAATAATATATAGCATTGAGCACTGAAAGTGCTAGTTATCGACTAGAGGGGGGTGAATAGGCGATTTTTATGTAAGTCTTCAAAACATGGAAGTTTCGAAGACAATCGATAGAAATGAACCTATTAACATGCAACGGAGAGTAGACTACACTAGGCAAGCCATAGTCAAGTATTCAATGAAGTGAAAGCACAAAGACTAATAGCAGTCAGGCAGTATGGATCAGGATGGAAGACAGTATGAAGCCAATCAGAGCAAGCAGTCACACAGTGAAGATAAATAGATAATGCAAACAGGCAATGACTTCACAAGGACTGACTGTAAATAAAGAGATGGAGAGGATAGAACCAGTTGCTCGTTGAAGACAATGATTTGTTGGACAAGTTCCAGTTGTTGTGACAACTGTACGTCTGGTTAGGGAGGCTGAGATATAACTCAGAAGATCGTGTCTTCACCTTATTCCCCTTGAGCTAAGGACACCCAATCCTCGCCTAATCACTTTGGTAAGTCTTCAAGGGAGACTTCCAAACCTTCACAGACTTCGTTCACCGGCAATCCACAATGACTCTTGGATGCTCAGAACGCGACGCCTAACCGGCTGGAGGATTCACATTCCTCAAGTGTAACAAGTCTTCAGATCACACAGACAGGAAGACTTCAGTGATGCCTAACACTCTTTGGCTCTGGGTGTTTAGGGCTTTGTCCTCGGAAGGATTTCTCTCTTAAAGGCTTCAAGGTGGGTTGCTCTCAAACGACAAAAGTCGTGCACTAACTCTGAGCAGCCAACCAATTTATGGTGTAGGGGTGGGCTATTTATAGCCACTAGGCAACCCGACCTGATTTGTCCGAAATGACCCTGGGTCACTAAGGAACTGACACGTGTTCCAACGGTCAGATTTCAAACACACGCGGCAACTTTACTTGGGCTACAAGTAAAGCTGACTCATCCAGCTCTGGATAAGATTTGCTATCATTGTCTTTGCTCGAAGACATAGGATTTTGGTTAAGCATCACTTCAGTCACTCTGACTTTGTTCACTGGGACCCCACTTAACAGTATGGTGGTTCCTATGACTCAACAAAGAAGAAAAGGAAACAATGAAACAACTAAGTCTTCACGCTCCATAGTCTTCACTCAATGTCTTCTCTTGTCATAGTCTTCAATGTGAATATCTTCACATACCACCTTTGTCTTGAACGTCTTCTTACATTTTTAGGGGTCCTCTCCGGTAGGAAAACTGAATCAATGAGGGACTACTACCTGTGTTATCTCGCAATTCTCACAAACACATTAGTCCCTCAACCAGGTTTGTCGTGAATACTCCAAAACCAACAAGGGGTGGCACTAGATGCACTTACAATCTCCCCCTTTTTGGTGATTGGTGACAAACTGGTTGAAGTTTTCAATGGGCATGAAAGTATGTGAAATTGTAAAGGATTTAAGTATTGTCTTCGTAAGTAGTGGGAAGGCTCCCCCTGAAGATGTGCATATAAGTATTTTGCTTTTGAATTCAAATGCACATGGCAGGTTGTACTTGCGGAGCTCCTCTTCTACTTATGAAGACAATTCATCATGCATGAAAGGATATAACGAAGATAATGACATGCATAATGAAAAATGGACGTCTGCAAAATGACTTCGTGCGGAATTTATCGTCGCACATGCGGAATTTATCATCGCATCACATAGTGTCGAAAAAGGTAGCAGACGACCATTAAGTTTAAGTGTTACAACTCAAAATGAACCAAATGTTTCAAAAGCGAGAGTTGTAAGCACTTGGCAAATGTAGCAAAAGTAAAGCAACCACCCATATGGACCCGCTTGAAGACTATCAACTCATATGCTTCTCCCCCTTTTGTCAGTAAGGACCAAAAATGTTTGAAGACATAGAGCGCCTACTCGTTCCCATGAGGTGCAGGCGAAGCAGCAGGGTCGTTGTTGAGGTTCGGTGGTGTAGAAGAACTCAGTGCAGGGTCGACACGCGCTGAAGTGGGAAGAGGTGAAGTGGCATCATCTTGGTCATCGATGACTCTGGCATTCACCGTCGCAGCTGAGGACGAATAGTCAGAGTCTTCAAGTGAGGGAGTCCGACGCAAGTGAGCATTCCTTGGAGGAGTTGAGTCAAACTTGAATCTTTCTGTGAAGCCATCGTCTTGCAGATTAGCTTCAGCACTAAGCAATGTCAAACTCTTCCAAGACCTCCGACAGGTTTCATGTGTGACAAGGGCATTCTTGGTGGCAAGATTGCGAATGCGATTGACGTCCACCAAGAGGCTTTGCATCTGACGCTTAAGCTAGCTGTGATGCTTATCCTGTTTCTGATGTAGCACGACGAGAAGCTCTCGGTCATTGAGAATACGAGATCGCTTCCGAGGCCTTTGGGCAATGGTGCTTCCAGTGGCATCAGTTTGAGCATGAGGGGCACGTGTGTTACCAGCCAAGGGATAAACACGAGAGACTACCTGAACTCCTTCAATGGGCTGGGTGAAGCTTTGACGATCAGCATTGTGAAGATAAATCGGATACTTTTAACACCCTCGATGCGACTATATCTCCCACGTGTCGAGGCACGACTTAGAGGCATAATTGCATTGAAGGCATATGTCGCAAGTTAGGCAATCTTCACAACATCCCATGTAATATAAATCAGAAAGGGGAGATAACATAGTTGGCTTACACTCGCCACGTCAATCAAGTACATAAATAACATCACATCACCCAAACACTCATGGCATGACTACGACGCCAAAATAAAAGATATCCCAACATGCGACACGGTCCCGATCACCCCCAACTGGGCACCACTACCGATCATCAGGAAAGGAAACATAATAACGTTGAGAGTCTTCATCGAACTCCCACTTGAGCTCAAGCGCGTCTCCTGGAGTGGAATCATCAGGCCTTGCATCTGGTGTAATAGTAATCTGTGAGCCACAGGGACTCAGCAATCTCGCACCCTCGCGATCAAGACTATTTAAGCTTATAGGTAAGGCAAGGTAAAATATGTGGAGCTGCAGCAAGCGACTAGCAGATATGGTGGCTAACTTATTCGCAAAAGAGAGCGAGAAGAGCAGGCAAAGCGCGAGCGAGAAACTAGAGAACAACCTGCACAAACATTACTCCAACACCGTGTCCATTTCCCAGACTCCGCCGAGAAGAGGCCATCACGGTAACACACTCAGTTGATTCATTTTAATTAAGTTAAGGTTCAAGTTATCTACAACCGGACATTAACAAATTCCCATCTGCCCATAACCGCGGGCACGACTTTCGATAGTTCAAATCCCTGCAGGGGAGTGCCAACTTAGCCCATGACAAGCTCTCACGGTCAACGAAGAAATAGACCTCCTCCCAAGACGTTCCGATCAGACTCGGTATCTCGGTTATTCAAGATACTTCGACAGGTTAAAACAAGACCAGCAACACCGCCCGAATGTGCCGACAAATCCCGATAGGAGCTGCACATATATCGTTCTCAGGGCACACTCAGATGAGACATCCTATGAGTAAAACCAACCCTCAAGTTGCCCCGAGGTGGCCCCGCAGTCTACTCGGTCGGACCAACACTCAGAGGAGCACTGGCCCGGGGGTGTTAAATAAGATGACCCTCGGGCTCCGGAAACCCAAGGGAAAAAGAGGCTAGGTGGCAAATGGTAAAACCAAGGTTGGGCATTGCTGGAAAATCTTTAATCAAGGCGAACTATCAAGGGGTTCCCATTATAACCCAACCGCGTAAGGAATGCAAAAATCCGGGAACATAACACCGATATGACAGAAACTAGGGCGGCAAGAGTGGAACAAAACACTAGGCGAGAGGCCGAGCCTTCCACCCTTTACCAAGTATATAGATGCATTAAGATAACAAGATAATATAATGATATCCCAACAAGTAAATAAATGTTCCAACAAGGAACGGCCTTCAATCTTCACCTGCAACTAGCAACGCTATAAGAGGGGCTGAGCAAAGCGGTAACATAGCCAATCAACGGTTTGCTAGGACAAGGTGGGTTAGAGGTTTGACATGGAAATTTGGGAGGCTTGAAAGCAAATGGTAGGCATCGTAGCATTGACATAGCAAAAGAGCGAGCAAACTAGCATAGCAAAGATAGTAGTGATTTGGAGGGTATGATCATCTTGCCTGCACAGTTGTCAGAGTTGACTGGATCCTTAAAAGCAAACTCAACGAGCTCCTCATTAGCGAACTCGTCTCCCGGCTCTACCCAAACAAGACAAACAAGCAACAAAGGCACAATCAACCACGTGCAAAGATCAAACAATATGATGCAAGGATGATATGCTATGCGGGAAGCGATGCGGGATGCAAAATGCAAGATATGACAGGAAATGCAAGAACCTGGCCTCAACTTGGAAATCCAAGTGTGTCACTGGAAAGATGAGATGAAATCGCTTGAAAACAATATAAAGAACGCCGGAATCAGAGTTACGGTTTGGAAATGACAAGCGATTCAATATGACACCGGTCTGCGATTTACAGCAAGTAGCCATCTAAATGCAATGAGATGAACATGCTACAGCACCCAAACATGACAACAAAATACATTGCAGGGATGCATTCAAGATGCTTAACAAAAGTCTAGCACTGAGCTACGGCCAAATCATCCATTAACAGGTTCAAACAAGCATGGCAAAAATGCATATGGCAAACAGATCTCAGACTTAGTGAAATTAACACTTGTCTGGAATTTCATATCAGATAGCACTCTTTGGAGCAACAAAACTACATGTTACAGGACCTGAACATGGCAAAGTAAAGCATGGCACGGAGCTACTCAAAGAGTTTAATAAAAGTCCCTTAGTGACCTTGAGCCAAAAGGGATCAGAAAATACAATTGCAAGCGTGTGAACATAGCAAAAAACATAATCAGTTTTCAGACTTAGTGAAAACTGGCACATGCTGAAACAGATATCAAGTAGGCATGTTTACGAGCTCGATGCACTCACTACGGTGCAAGTCATGATAATCTAAGCATACACCCATCAAAAATACACAAAATGAAAGCTATACATGGCAAGAACAATAGCATAGCATGCACGGGTCAACTACAACATCATCGGCAAAATTGCAAACAAGCTAACAATCTGCCCAGATTTACAAAGTAGCAAAAGTAGAGCTTGATTGACTCAAGCTAGATTGCTCCATAATTGCAAACAAAGACATGTATGGAAAGAGCACTACAAGATTAACAAAACTCTATGTTGATCATCCTCAAAAGAGGCACGGATCACTAGGAAACAACATGAACATATGGCAACATGAGATAAACAGATCAAGGACTTAGTGGAATTGCTAAGTCCCTGAAATCAGAATTACCAAGTGCACCACTTTGCAAGCTTGTTCTAGTCACCACACACATCACAAAAATACATGGGTTGCACCTCTGGAAAGATGACAAAACCCTTAACAAAACATATGTAGAACTCATGGGCATATCATGCACACAATAATCATGGCAAAAATGACAAAAAACTAAATGGAGTAGCAGATCTGACAATTAACTCAAGTAGCCCTCTTCTAACAGCATTTCGGGCATCAAGATGAACTCAAATGAAAATGATGCAATGGAATGAAATGATGTACTCTCTGAGATGAACATTTTGATATGCTATATGCATGAATCGGAGCTACGGATGCAAAGTTACGGCACGAAGAACATGAGCACTTGGACTAGAAAATATCAGGTACTTAGAAGAAATCGACCTCCGGATCTAGGGTTTGACCCGGTGCGCGAACCGAGGCGGCGGCGTGCACTGTAGCTCCGACGAGCTCGTTGGTGGCCGGGGCCAGCGAGGAGAAGGCGAGGGCGAGGCGGTGAGGAGCGGGCAACGGCCACCGGAGCTCGGGCGGCGGCGTGGAGGCGAGGCCGGCCGGGCGGCGGAGTGGGCCGGGCGGCAGCGGAGGTCGGCGCCGGCAGAGATCCGGTGAGCGGTGGCCGGCGGGCGAGGAGAGGGGCGGCGCGGGCGGCGCGGGCTGGAGGAGGATGGCGGCGCGGGGCGCGTCGAGGAGCTTCGGCCGGGGAGCAGCTCCGACCGGTGAGCTGCGTGGCGCGGCGATGGCTTGGGGCGGCG
>NC_041384.1:124138640-124155909 GCF_002162155.2 Triticum dicoccoides | reverse complement strand
GGTGGATTTTTTTTAGGGTTTCGGGGGAGAAGGAGATCCGAATTTCGGGGGGGGGGGTCTATTTATAGGCATAGAGGGAGCTAGGAGAGTCCAAATGAGGTGCGGTTTTCGGCCACGCGATCGTGATCGAACGCTCTAGATGATGGAGCAGGTTTAGGTGGGTTTTGGGCCAAATTGGAGGGGTGTTGGGCTGCAACACACACGGGGCCTTTTCGGTCCCTCGGTTAACCGTTGGAGTACCAAACGAAGTCCAATTGATACGAAACTTGACAAGCGGTCTCCCGGTAGTAAACCAAGGCCGCTCGGCAAGTCTCGGTCCAATCCGGAAATGTTTAATCCCCACACATGAGAGAAAGGTAGAAATGACCACCGGAGGAGAACGAAGCGCCGGAATGCAAAACGGACAACGGGGAAAATGCTCGAATGCATGAGACGAACACATATGCAAATGCAATGCACATGATGACATGATATGAGATGCATGACAACGGTAACAACACACGGAGACAAAAACCCGAACCCGAGAAAATAAAATAACTTAACGCCGGAAACGGCAAGAGTTGGAGTACAAATTGGGAAAGTTACATCCGGGGTGTTACAACAGTCCACCACTACGAAAGGATCTTGTCCCGAGATCTAGGACTGAAAGAACGCCGGGTACTCAAAACGAAGGTGATCCTCGCGTTCCCAGGTAGCTTCACAGTCAGAATGGTGTGACCACTTGACTTTGAGAAATTTGATTGACTTGTTGCGAGTCTTGCGTTCAGTCTCTTCAAGAATAGCAACTGGGTGCTCATGATAGAAGAGATCTTCTTGGAGCTCAATGTCCTCAAAGTTGACGGTGCGGTCAGGAGTCTTGAAGCACTTTCGGAGCTGAGAGACATGGAACACGTCATGAACATTTGCAAAGTTTGAAGGAAGCTCGAGTTGATAGGCGAGGTCGCCTCTCTTGCTGACAATCTTGAAAGGTCCCACGTATCTAGGGGCAAGCTTCCCTTTGATACCTAAGCGACGAGTACCTTTCATAGGAGAGCCACGGAGGTAAACATGATCTCCGATCTCGAAAGCCAAATCACGGTGCTTACTATCATAATAGCTCTTCTGGCGGGATTGGGCTGCTTTGAGGTTATCACGAATGACTTTGCACATTTCCTCTGCCTCTGTGATTAAGTCATTACCCAAAAGTTGACGTTCACCGGTTTCAGACCAGTTGAGAGGGGTACGGCACTTCCTGCCATACAGAATTTCAAATGGGGCCTTGCCCGAACTTGCTTGAAAACTGTTGTTGTAGGAGAATTTACCATAAGGAAGACAATCCTCCCACTTCATGTCGAAGGAGATCACACAAGCCCTGAGCATATCTTCAAGAATCTGGTTGACACGCTCGACTTGACCGCTAGTTTGAGGATGGAAAGTTGTGCTGAAGCGGATGTTGGTGGCCATGGCCTTCTAAAAAGAATCCCAAAACTTCGAGGTAAAGATGCTGCCACGGTCTGAAGAGATCACTTGAGGAATACCGTGCAGAGAGACAATATGAGAGGTATAGAGTTCCGCCAATTGAGCTGCAGTGATCGACTCTTTGATAGGCAGAAAGTGAGCCACTTTGGTGAGTTTGTCGATGACAACGAATATAGCATCATTGCCACGCTTGGACTTTGGAAACCCAGTCACGAAGTCCATTTCAATGTGGTCAAACTTCCATTCTGCAATGGCAAGAGGTTGTAGGAGACCAGCTGGCCTTTGATGTTCTGCCTTCACTCTTCTGCAGACATCACATTCATTCACGAATTGAGCAATCTCGCGCTTCATTCGAGTCCACCAATAGGCCTGCTTGAGGTCCTGATACATCTTCGTGCTCCAAGGGTGGATGGAGAGGAGAGAATTGTGAGCCTCGTTCATGATCACTTTATGAAGTTCACCATTGGGTACAACAATACGATCCTCGAAGAAGAGAGTGACTGTCAGGACCCCGACTCGATGTCACATCGATCTAGCTGGTAACGCCTCATATCACTTTGCGGCCTCACGCACGGTATCCCCACGGGTGTCGTCTTACCTTTTCCCGGGACCGTTTGCGCCTTTTGGCTCACGTATATGATAGTGTCGCTAGCATCCATATGATAAAGAGCCCGGGCTGACATGACTAGTCGTAAACCCAAAGTGGCACAGACTTACAGGGACAGGCATCCATGACCCAGCTTCGAACGTGTCGGTCATCAGCAAGTGGGTCCGGGCTGTAGCACTGGGCTAGCAGGACTCCGGTAAACCGGGCTGTAGCGGGCTAACAGGACTCCGGTACTCAAAGCGTGACATTTCCCCGAAGGGACAGACACAGGAACGAAGAAGGACACATGCCGGCCAGCCTAGGTGTTCCAGAGCAGTAGCAAGCTACCATGGCTCAGCGGTAACACTAGGAGACATTTCCCGGTAAGAGAGGCTACTAAAGATAACAACTAGATAGTCAGATCCCACACATACCAAGCATTTCAATCATACACACAATATGCTCGATATGTGCAAATACAACGAAGCATCACAACATGACTCTATGACACAAGTACTTTATTTAAGGCTCAGTGAGCCATACATAACATACACAAAGGTACGGGTCTCACGACCCCACATACAAGTCATACAGTCATACAAACCAGCAGCGGAAGTAACTTGTCTGAGTACAGACAACTAGTAAAATAAAAGAGGCTTGGAAAGCCTAGCTATACTACGTGGTCCTTCACAAGCTCAGGGTCACCACCTGGGTCTTTAGCCTACTCGTTGATGTCAACGTCTACATAGAACCCATCAGAAGGGGTTGCAGCGTCTTCTGTAAAAATGTAGATTATAGCAACATGAGTACAAAGGTACTCAGCAAGACTTACATCAGATCCTACATACATGCATAGTATCAAGAAGGGTTGGTGGAGTTATTGCAGCAAGCCAGCTTTGACTATTGGCTAGGCTATCCTACGATACTCCAACTGAAATGATTTTTTGCGCACACGAGTCCACTACTCACCAATTCAATACACTACCGAGGATCCACCTCCGTCTTCCTATGGAAGAGCCATCCTCGGCACTCACGCTTATCTTGAGGCTTTTAGTAGTTTCCATTTACTTGTCTATGAACTGTATAGGCAACCAAGTAGTCCTTTACCGCGGACGCGGCTATTCGAATAGATCATGTTAACCCTGCAGGGGGTACTTCTTCATACACGCTCTCACCACTTACCGTCGTTTACACGACATGTACTCGGCAACCTTCAAGCGGAAGCCCAACGTGGGTGTCGGCCACGACCTACCTAATCACCTAAGCCTCCAGTCCAGGTTTATCGCCTATTCAGGTTCCATCCGCATGGAGTCCGGCCGAGGTTTCCCATACGGCCCCGAACGATGTGAACAGGGTTCCCGAGATACCTAGCGGGTATTCGGTACACCCGGCCACGTACCTACCGCATCACAGCCCACCCCTACGGTCAGCGCTGTCCACGGCCTCCAGTAGGCTACAAACACCAGAAACTACTTGCAACTCCTGGACGGAGAACTAGGGTGAATAAGAAGCCGAGAGGGTCCATTCGTTTCGGGCCCAATGCATGGTAGTAGCTGATTCTTAAATCACACATACAGATCTCAGTGCTTAAGGTCGGCTTCAATGAAACAACCCACCATGTACTCCTACATGGCCTCTCATCGATACCTTTACCAAATCGTGTTCACCACACCACTCTCATTACCGACATAATCATTTCACTCCAGCCCATCACCCCGATGAACCAGACCTGACACGACTCTAAGCATAGCAGGCATAGCAAGGTAGGAACAACACATACATATGGCTCAAGCAACTCCTACACATGCTAGTGGGTTTCATCTAGTTACTGTGGCAATGACAGGTCATGCAGAGGAAATGGGTTCAACTACCGTAGCACACAGCAGTTTGAATCGCGTTGTCTTAATGCAGTAAAAGAGAGCAGGAGCGAGAACATGGGATTGTATCGATATGATCAAATGGTTGGTTGCTTGCCTGATGGTCCGATGCACTGATATGGTTCTTCGTTAGGGTAATCACGGTACTCCTCGGGGGCAGAACCTGTCGCAAAGGACATCGATACACAACCATCACCAAACAATGTGCAACAATATGATGCATGCATGAAACATGGCAATATGAGTGTGTTGGGCTAATGCAACTAAGAACAGAGGGGTTTGAACAAATTTGAATCAAGGATTCAAATTTTAAGTTCAAATATGGTCTTTTAAAGTGCTTTTCCTTGTTCTGCTTAAAACATCAATTTAACTTGTTTGATCATGCATGAAAATAGTACAGATGGATAGATTGGATTTTTCTGATCATTTTTCATATATAATTTGTCCAATTTGGAGTTACAGAATAAAAGTTATGAATTTTTGAAGTTTAAATAGTATTCTGGAATTTCCTGATTTAATTTAAATTCAGAAAATCAATTACTGCGTCAGCCTGACGTCAGTGTGACGTCAGCAGGTCAACGGAACAGGTCTGGGTCAAACCTGACAGTGGGTCCCGCATGTCAGGGTGATTATTTTAATTAAAATTTAATTAAAACTAATCCTGTTTAATTAACAGGGCTGGGCCCCACCTGTCATTGACTCAGGGGAGTCAACCAGGGCCCACCCGTGGTCAAAGTCAAAGTCGGCTGCCGGCGTTTAGCCGCCGGCGAGCCCGACGCGGCGGCGGGAGTGGTTTTGGCCATTTCGGCCACCAGAGGGGCCGCGGAGACCACCGGAGTGGAGCTGAGGACAAACCGCAGCTCTTGGCGGAGTCCGTTGGGGTCGGGGTGGCCGGAGTCGACGGCGGCGAGCTCGGCTGCGGCCGCCGGGGTTCGGTCGTGCACGGGAACGGGGTTGGAGCTCGAAGTCGAGCGAAGCGAGGCGCTAGGGATGCTCTACGGGGTCTTGCGAACTTGTTGCACTCGCCGGGGTGACCAAATGGTCACCGGAGCTGCGTCGACGGCGAGCTCGGCGACGGCGGAGGTTCGGCCGTGGTGGGGAGGAGGCTACGGTGGGGAAATGAGGGGGAGGAGAGGGGGAAACGGTGGCGTAGCTCACCGCGGTTGCAGTGGGCGTCGAAGTGGGCTCGGGGACGCGCTGGAGACGGCGAATCGACGGCGACGGTGGTCGGAGCCCGAAGAGGGGAACGGCGACGTGGCGGCGATGCAGGGCTTCCGGGGAGCTGTGGAGCGGTGGGGAGGAAGAGGGAGTCGAGGCGGAGCTCCTGAGCTAGTCGGGGGAGCGAGGGGTGGTCGGAGACGGCGGCTATGGCGAACGGCGGCGACGGTGGTGTTCGGCCGTGAGAGAGAGAGAGAGAGAGCAGCACGGGAGAGAGAGGGGGATAAGGCCAGGGGATCGGGGCGGCACCGAGAAGAAGCGCCGCGGCGTCGCGCTGGCGGGGGAGGCAGGCAGACGGGCTGGTGGCGTGGCGCTCCGGCCGTGCGCGCGCGCCGGCCACACGCCTGGCCGACTGGCGCCAAGAGGACGACGGCGGTGGTGGGCTGGGCTGGCTTGCTGGGCCGGCCAGCTGGCTGGGCCGCACAGGGAAGTTTTTCCCCTTTTTTCTGTTTCTGTTTTTATTTAATATATCTGCAACTTTGTTGAATTTAATAAAATACCTAGGCAACTTCAAAAATTCACCAAACTATTCCTGGCCCATAGTTGGATTATTTCCAACATGAAACATTTTAGTTTGGAGATATTTGAGCATTTAAATATTTTATATTATTTTAAATGCCCAAATTCAAATATTTATGATTTAAATCAAAAACCCTAGGATGGCCTAGGAAAATGTGCACCACTTTTGGCAGAGGTTCTGAACCAAGGCAAAAATGATGGGCATTTTAGAAGGGCATTTCAGGTTCATTGAAAAATTATTTTAGTAACCCTAGTTGGTTTCAGAGGGGACTGGGGGTTCTGTCATCCCCATTTCAAGTTTCTGATGAAAGAGTAAACATGATGCAACACTCTAATGCATGACTAGCTAGGTTGTGACAACTCACCCCCACTCAAAAGAATCTCGTCCCGAGATTTGGGTTCCTCCGAGAAGAAGGCGGGATATTTAAGTCGAAGACGATCCTCCCTTTCCCAAGTTGCTTCATCCTCAGAATGGTGCGACCATTGAACCTTGAGAAACTTGATATTATGACGTCGCGTGGTACGTTCGGCCTGATCGAGGATACGAATGGGGTACTCTCGATATGTAAGATCATCTTGGAGATCAAGCGTTTCGTGGTCCACTTCACGGATAGGATCCGAGAAGCAACGCCTGAGTTGAGAAACGTGGAAGACATCGTGAACTCTGGAGAGGTGCGGAGGTAGTTCCAACTGGTAGGCAACTTCTCCTCGTTTGGCAAGAATGCGAAAAGGTCCAATGTAACGAGGAGCCAATTTGCCTTTGATACCGAAACGATGGGTTCCCTTCAGAGGGGTGACCCGAAGATAAGCCTTCTCGTCAACCTTGAAAGTCATAGCCTTATGTTTTCGGTCATATTGACTCTTTTGATGGGATTGGGCTGTTTTCAACTTTTCACGAACGATACGAACTTGTTCTTCTGCTTCCTGAATCATGTCCGGGCCAAAGAATTTTCTTTCCCCGGTCTCTGACCAGTTAAGGGGTGTTCGACATCGTCGTCCATAGAGAACTTCAAAAGGGGCTTTACCCAAGCTAGATTGATAGCTGTTGTTGTAAGCGAATTCGGCAAATGGAAGGCACTTCTCCCAGTCCATTCCGAACGAGATAACAGAGGCTCGAAGCATGTCTTCTAGAATTTGGTTGACGCGTTCCACTTGACCACTCGACTGAGGGTGGAAAGCGGTGCTAAAGGAAAGACGGGTTCCCATAGCATTTTGGAAACTTTCCCAAAATCGAGAGGTGAAAAGACTTCCTCGATCCGAGTTAATTTCCAAAGGAACACCATGGAGAGACACTATTCGGGAGATGTACAAATCTGCCAGCTGACTAGCGGTTATACTCTCACGAACAGGTAAGAAGTGGGCTACTTTGGAAAGACGATCGACCACGACGAAAATAGCATTATTCCCTCTCTTGGTCCTGGGAAACCCGGTAATGAAATCCATACCAATTTTATCCCATTTCCATTCAGGAATAGCTAGGGGTTGAAGGGTGCCAGCAGGCCGTTGATGCTCTGCTTTTACACGACGACAGACGTCGCAATTAGCAATATACTGAGCAATTTCTCTCTTCATCCTAGTCCACCAGAACCTCTGGCGTAGGTCCTGATACATCTTAGTACTACCGGGATGAATAGTGAGAGGAGATTCATGAGCTTCCTTAAGGATTAATCGCCTTAGGTTGCGCACTTTGGGAACTACTAGTCGATTCCCGAAGTATACGACTCCTTGATCATTAATGGAGAAACAATCCACAATTCCTTTCTGAATGTTCCTCTTGATGCGGGAGATTCCCGGATCTACCTTCTGTGCTTTGATAATTTGATCCGTAAGGGTAGGTTTTGCCACCAAGGTGGAGAGAAAACCTTGAGGAACAATGTGAAGGTTAAGCTTCCGAAATTCCTCATGGAGAAGCGGTTGACTTTGTTGTAACATCAGGTTGTTACAATAAGATTTACGACTTAGCGCATCAGCCATGACGTTGGCTTTCCCTGGGGTGTAGGTTATTCCTAAGTCGAAGTCGGTGATCAATTCAACCCAACGTCTCTGCCTGAGATTCAAATCCGGTTGGGTGAAAATATACTTCAGACTTTGGTGATCAGTGAATATTTCGCAACGATTACCGAGGAGGTAATGTCGCCAGGTCTTAAGTGCATAGACTACGGCTGCAAGCTCTAGATCATGAGTAGGATAATTCTCCTCATGTGGGTGCAATTGCCGTGAAGCGTAGGCATTTACGTGTCGATCTTGCATGAGAATGCAACCTAGTCCTTGTCGCGAGGCGTCGCAGTAGATAACAAAGTCCTTGGAGAAGTCTGGCGGTACCAGCACGGGAGCAGAAGTCAGGCGTCTTTTCAGTTCCTGAAAGCTGTGCTCACATTGTGGAGTCCATTCGAACTTCTTATCTTTCTTGAGGAGTTCGGTTAGAGGTTTGGCAACCTTGGAGAAGTTCTCGACAAAGCGACGACAATAGCTCGCTAAGCCTAGAAAACTCCGAACTTGCTTGACTGATTCAGGTGGAGTCCAATTAAGGACGGCTTGAACTCGCTCAGGGTTAACAGCAATACCTTTACCAGATATTACATGACCCAGATAGGTCACTTCTGGCAACCAGAATTCACATTTAGAAAATTTGGCATAAAGGCGATGCTCTCGAAGTTTCTGCAACACTAGCCTTAGATGTTCGGCATGTTCTTCCTCGTTCTTGGAGTAGATGAGTATATCATCGAGGTAAACTACGACGAATTTATCCAAATACTCCATGAAGATTGAGTTCATTAACCGAGAAAAGGTGGCTGGAGCATTGGTTAAACCGAAGGACATGACGGTGTACTCGTATTGGCCATAACGAGTAACAAAGGCCGTTTTAGGAATGTCCCCGTTTCTGATTTTGATTTGATGGTAGCCCAACCTCAAATCCATCTTGGAGAAGACTGAGGATCCAGCGAGCTGATCATACAGGTCGTTGATCCTGGGAAGCGGGTATTTGTTCTTGATTGTGACCAAGTTGACAGGTCGGTAATCTACAACCATCCGGTCCGTACCATCCTTCTTCTTGACGAATAGGACGGGGCAAGCCCACGGAGATGAACTAGGGCGGATGAAACCCTTTTTCAAGGACTCATCGAGTTGTTTCTTAAGCTCGGCTAGTTCTAGGGGTGCCATCTTATAAGGTCTTCTAGCAATCGGAACGGTTCCTGGAATGAGGTCTATTACAAACTCAACATCCCTGTCAGGGGGAACACCTGGCAATTCCTCTGGAAAGACATCCGGGAAGTCACGGACTACCGGAACGTCCTCAAGGTCTGGCAAAGGGCTGGCGTTAAGAGAATATAATTGTCGCTTGGCTATTCGGGTCAAGACATTGACTATCTTTCCCGAAGGATGGGTGAGTTGAACAGTCCTAGAGAAGCAATCGATTTGGGCATGATGAGCCGACATCCAGTCCATACCCAGAATGATATTAATATCTGAAGATTTAAGGGCTATCAAAGACGCAAGGAAAACAAGTCTGTCGACTTGGATCTCATTTCCATAACTTACCCTAGAGGTCTGCCATCTAGAACCAGGGGTAGAGATTTCCATAGTGGATGGCATGTCACAGAATGCAACGTTATGCAAACGAGCATAATTTTCAGATATAAAGGAATGAGAGGTTCCTGTATCGAAAAGGACAGATGCCGGGTGGCAATTAACAAGAAGCGTACCGAGAACGACGTTGGGATCCTCTTGAGCTTCTTCGGCAGAGACACAGTTGACATGGCCACGTGAAGCGGTGACCGGCTTGGCGTGGAATACTTTTCCTGTCGGCTTGCCACGGCCAACAGCTTTAGCAGATTGATTGGGGTTGGTCTGGGGGCATTCACGCATATAGTGACCAGATTCCCCACACTTGAAACAAGTCACGGAACTGGTACGTGGAGGAACATTATTGGTTGGACCCCCATAGGGCTTGGCTGGAGCAGACTGTTGTACAGGGCGAGGCGCCTGGAAAGATGGCCTCGGTGTGAACCTGGGTGGCAGGGCGGTGTTGGGCACCCACACGCGGCGCTTCTGAGGACCAGCACCGGATGAGGAACCCGTGTCACGTCCATGCTTGCGTGTTGCGTCATAGTCAGTCTGACCAGTTTCAGCACTGATGGCTTTGTTGACAAGTTTCGAAAAAGATGTGCACTCATGCAGACGGAGGTCGCGGCGAAGCTCAGGACTAAGGCCCTTACGGAACCTTGCTTGCTTCTTGGCGTCAGTAGAAACTTCCTCAGTTGCATATCGGGCGAGATTACCAAACTCCCTGCTATAGGCATCCACAGAAAGTCGGCCTTGGGTGAAACTTCAAAATTCTTCACGTTTACGGTCCATGAGACCCTCCGGAATGTGATGTTCACGGAAAGCCTCGCTGAATTCAGCCCAAGTAGTGACATGGCCTGCTGGGCGCATAGCTCCATAATACTCCCACCATAGACTGGCGGGGCCTTCAAGATGATATGCAGCAAAGGTGACCTTGTCAGCCTCCGCTACCAGTGCGGAACGCAGTTTGTGAGAGATACTGCGAAGCCAGTCATCAGCGTCGAGAGGCTCGACGGAGTGGTGGAACGTGGGTGGATGCAATTTGATAAAATCACTGAGTGACACCACGTTAGCCCTCTGATGGTGTGCTGTATTCTGTTCAATACGCTATAACAAACGGTTTGTCTCCCGCTTGTTTCTCTCAGCTTCCATCATCACCTCGGCTAGTGAAGGAGGATGAGGCAGATTTTCATTCCTGGCTTCACTGCCTTCGGCCTGCTCTTGAGAAGCAGGGTTAGCGCGCGTGTTGACCATCCTAGGTAAACAAGACAATGATTTAATCAGGATGATAAGATTCCGACATAGGATAAAATGTAAGGAATAACTCGAAATGCAAGATGATCATCCGTATGACATGGTATATACAGAAACTGCTTCTTTATTCCATCGTCATACACACCATACAGGGTTTAGTACAAGACCAAACAAAGTACTATTACGGTGAAAAGAGGATTACATCTCATCGGAGGCATTCCAAGCTCCTATACATTATTTTTCTACACCTCCGGAAGGAGTACAAACTAGGTCATATCCCACGAGTCACGCGGGACGATAGACGACACAGCTAGTGCGAACTAGTGATACTACCACTAACTCAGACCGATCCGTAGTAGTCCTCGTAAAAGTCACCTCCATAGCCTGGGAGCTCAACATGATCATCCGAAAACAGACGATCTCGCGAAGCTTGTGGACCATAGGGGCTAGGATGAGGCCTTGGACCAACAAACGGTGGCCTGCGGGGACCGCAAGGTGGGGTGATGCCTCCTACATCACGCCAAACCATCACGTCTGGCAGAGCGGATCTCACAGGATAGAGATCGCGCATATCTGAATATCCAGCTTGCACCGCCGGTGCGAACCGAGTCAAAGTGGCCCAGTGGTCAGCACGGGTGTTGAAAAGCTCTAGCCTTAAGGCCCGATTTTCACGGTCCTTATCCTCGAGCATCTCAGCAGTGGTGCGAGTCCGTGAATCCTCCTGGGTGGGGTCAGCATAGATAGCCTGGAGATACCCTTGTGCTCCCGGAAGTGATCCTGGCATATACCGGAAATCAGAGTCCCGAAATAGGCCAGATCTGACCCGCATAATGGTCATCATAGAGTAGGCGGCGTCCTGCACAGCCATCTCAATGGTAACCCCGAGTCCATAAGAGCAGTGAAGAGGCTCGGTGGATCCAGGATAAGATGGGAATATCCTGACAGTGCAGAGATACTGGCTTTGATTAAAGTCTCGGAATTGCTCTTCGACCGTGTACTCGGGATACCAGCGATATCCAGCCTCAGTCATTACCCTGACCAACTTAGCAGTATGGCCGGGTACATCTAGGCATCGAGTCAGGCGAACCACTTGATTGAGGTCGCGAGTGGCCATCTGAAAGCACAATCATAATGCAACGGCATTAGAATTTCTAGCAAAATTTCGGCAGCATAACAGCTGTAAATGCTCAAAAAGGATTTGAGACATTTGACAAAGGATTTCGTACACACTCAACATCACCATATCAAAGTTCTGAAACCATTCTGGCAACATAATGTGGTAGTAGAACTGAACTAGGCTGGTAACCATCAAACTTATAAGGTACTACTGATTAGTAACTCGTGATCCTGATAGAGAGAACAGATCCTAATTCCTTAACCCCCGGTGGAAGAATGGACTGACTCAGATCAGAAAGTCATAAGGTATAAGGAGTAAAAAGAGCCTTACGTTCCAACCCACAAACAATTCCCCTACATATAACTAAAGAATTTCTAGACTCAACATCGACCAGTTTGGCTTGGAGAACCTACAGGCAGTCCGGCTCTGATGCCAACGCTGTCAGGACCCCGACTCGATGTCACATCGATCTAGCTGGTAACACCTCATATCACTTTGCGGCCTCATGCACGGTATCCCCACGGGTGTCGTCTTACCTTTTCCCGGGACCGTTTGCGCCTTTTGGCTCACGTATATGATAGTGTCGCTAGCATCCATATGATAAAGAGCCCGGGCTGACATGACTAGTCATAAACCCAAAGTGGCACAGACTTACAGGGACAGGCATCCATGACCCAGCTTCGAACGTGTCGGTCATCAGCAAGTGGGTCCGGGCTGTAGCACTGGGCTAGCAGGACTCCGGTAAACCGGGCTGTAGCGGGCTAACAGGACTCCGGTACTCAAAGCGTGACATTTCCCCGAAGGGACAGACACAGGAACGAAGAAGGACACATGCCGGCCAGCCTAAGTGTTCCAGAGCAGTAGCAAGCTACCATGGCTCAGCGGTAACACTAGGAGACATTTCTCGGTAAGAGAGGCTACTAAAGATAAACAACTAGATAGTCAGATCCCACACATACCAAGCATTTCAATCATACACACAATATGCTCGATATGTGCAAATACAACGAAGCATCACAACATGACTCTATGACACAAGTACTTTATTTAAGGCTCAGTGAGCCATACATAACATACACAAAGGTACGGGTCTCACGACCCCACATACAAGTCATACAGTCATACAAACCAGCAGCGGAAGTAACTTGTCTGAGTACAGACAACTAGTAAAACAAAAGAGGCTTGGAAAGCCTCTATACTACGTGGTCCTTCACAAGCTCAGGGTCACCACCTGGGTCCTTAGCCTACTCGTTGATGTCAACGTCTACATAGAACCCATCAGAAGGGGTTGCAGCGTCTTCTGTAAAAATGTAGATTATAGCAACATGAGTACAAAGGTACTCAGCAAGACTTACATCAGATCCTACATACATGCATAGTATCAAGAAGGGTTGGTGGAGTTATTGCAGCAAGCCAGCTTTGACTCTTGGCTAGGCTATCCTACGATACTCCAACTGAAATGATTTTGCGCACACGAGTCCACTACTCACCAATTCAATACACTACCGAGGATCCGCCTCCGTCTTCCTACGGAAGAGCCATCCTCGGCACTCACACTTATCTTGAGGCTTTTAGTAGTTTCCATTTACTTGTCTATGAACTGTATAGGCAACCAAGTAGTCCTTTACCGCGGACGCGGCTATTCGAATAGATCATGTTAACCCTGCAGGGGGTACTTCTTCATACACGCTCTCACCATTTACCGTCGTTTACACGACATGTACTCGGCAACCTTCAAGCGGAAGCCCAACGTGGGTGTCGGCCACGACCTACCTAATCACCTAAGCCTCCAGTCCAGGTTTATCGCCTATTCAGGTTCCATCCGCAGGGAGTCCGGCCGAGGTTTCCCATACGGCCCCGAACGATGTGAACAGGGTTCCCGAGATACCTAACGGGTATTCGGTACACCCGGCCACGTACCTACCGCATCACAGCCCACCCCTACGGTCAGCGCTGTCCACGGCCTCCAGTAGGCTACAAACACCAGAAACTACTTGCAACTCCTGGACGGAGAACTAGGGTGAATAAGAAGCCGAGAGGGTCCATTGGTTTCGGGCCCAATGCATGGTAGTAGTTGATTCTTAAATCACACATACAGATCTCAGTGCTTAAGGTCGGCTTCAATGAAACAACCCACCATGTACTCCTACATGGCCTCTCATCGATACCTTTACCAAATCGTGTTCACCACACCACTCTCATTACCGACATAATCATTTCACTCTAGCCCATCACCCAGATGAACCAGACCTGACACGACTCTAAGCATAGCAGGCATAGAAAGGTAGGAACAACACATACATATGGCTCAATCAACTCCTACACATGCTAGTGGGTTTCATCTAGTTACTGTGGCAATGACAGGTCATGCAGAGGAAATGGGTTCAACTACCGTAGCACACAGCAGTTTGAATCGCGTTGTCTTAATGCAGTAAAAGAGAGCAGGAGCGAGAACATGGGATTGTATCGATATGATCAAATGGTTGGTTGCTTGCCTGATGGTTCGATGCACGGATACGGTTCTTCGTTAGGGTAGTCACGGTACTCCTCGGGGACAGATCCTGTCGTAAAGGATAACGATACACAGGCATCACCAAACAATGTGCAACAATATGATGCATGCATGAAACATGGCAATATGAGTGTGTTGGGCTAATGCAACTAAAGCTACCAACGCTGTCAGGACCCCGACTCGATGTCACATCGATCTAGCTGGTAACACCTCATATCACTTTGCGGCCTCACGCACGGTATCCCCACGGGTGTCGTCTTACCTTTTCCCGGGACCGTTTGCGCTTTTTGGCTCGCGTATATGAAAGTGTCGCTAGCATCCATATGATAAAGAGCCCGGGCTGACATGACTAGTCGTAAACCCAAAGTGGCACAGACTTACAGGGACAGGCATCCATGACCCAGCTTCGAACGTGTCGGTCATCAGCAAGTGGGTCCGGGCTGTAGCACTGGGCTAGCAGGACTCCAGTAAACCGGGCTGTAGCGGGCTAACAGGACTCCGGTACTCAAAGCGTGACATTTCCCCGAAGGGACAGACACAGGAACGAAGAAGGACACATGCCGGCCAGCCTAAGTGTTCCAGAGCAGTAGCAAGCTACCATGGCTCAGCGGTAACACTAGGAGACATTTCCCGGTAAGAGAGGCTACTAAAGATAAACAACTAGATAGTCAGATCCCACACATACCAAGCATTTCAATCATACACACAATATGCTCGATATGTGCAAATACAACGAAGCATCACAACATGACTCTACGACACAAGTACTTCAGTGAACCATACATAACATACACAAAGGTACGGGTCTCACGACCCAACATACAAGTCATACAGTCATACAAACCAGCAGCGGAAGTAACTTGTCTGAGTACAGACAACTAGTAAAATAGAAGAGGCTTGGAAAGCCTAGCTATACTACGTGGTCCTTCACAAGCTCAGGGTCACCACCTGGGTCTTTAGCCTACTCGTTGATGTCAACGTCTACATAGAACCCATCAGAAGGGGTTGCAGCGTCTTCTGTAAAAAATGTAGATTATAGCAACATGAGTACAAAGGTACTCAGCAAGACTTACATCAGATCCTACATACATGCATATTATCAAGAAGGGTTGGTGGAGTTATTGCAGCAAGCCAGCTTTGACTCTTGGCTAGACTATCCTACGATGCTCCAACTTGAAATGGTTTTGCGCACACGAGTCCACTACTCACCACTTCAATACACTACCGAGGATCCACCTCCGTCTTCCTACGGAAGAGCCATCCTCGGCACTCACACTTATCTTGAGGCTTTTAGTAGTTTCCATTTACTTGTCTATGAACTGTATAGGCAACCAAGTAGTCCTTTACCGCGGACGCGGCTATTCGAATAGATCATGTTAACCCTGCAGGGGTGTACTTCTTCATACACGCTCTCACCACTTACCGTCGTTTACACGACATGTACTCGGCAACCTTCAAGCGGAAGCCCAACGTGGGTGTCGGCCACGACCTACCTAACCACCTAAGCCTCCAGTCCAGGTTTATCGCCTATCCAGGTTCCATCCACAGGGAGTCCGGCCGAGGTTTCCCATACGGCCCCGAACGATGTGAACAGGGTTCCCGAGATACCTAACGGGTATTCGGTACACCCGGCCACGTACCTACCGCATCATAGCCCACCCCTACGGTCAGCGCTGTCCACGGCCTCCAGTAGGCTACAAACACCAGAAACTACTTGCAACTCCTGGACGGAGAACTAGGGTGAATAAGAAGCCGAGAGGGTCCATTGGTTTCGGGCCCAATGCATGGTAGTAGCTGATTCTTAAATCACACATACAGATCTCAGTGCTTAAGGTCGGCTTCAATGAAACAACCCACCATGTACTCCTACATGGCCTCTCATCGATACCTTTACCAAATCGTGTTCACCACACCACTCTCATTACCGACATAATCATTTCACTCCAGCCCATCACCCCGATGAACCAGACCTGACACGACTCTAAGCATAGCAGGCATAGCAAGGTAGGAACAACACATACATATGGCTCAAGCAACTCCTACACATGCTAGTGGGTTTCATCTAGTTACTGTGGCAATGACAGGTCATGCAGAGGAAATGGGTTCAACTACCGTAGCACACAGCAGTTTGAATCGTGTTGTCTTAATGCAGTAAAAGAGAGCAGGAGCGAGAACATGGGATTGTATCGATATGATCAAATGGTTGGTTGCTTGCCTGATGGTCCGATGCACTGATATGGTTCTTCGTTAGGGTAATCACGGTACTCCTCGGGGGCAGAAACTGTCGCAAAGGACATCGATACACAACCATCACCAAACAATGTGCAACAATATGACGCATGCATGAAACATGGCAATATGAGTGTGTTGGGCTAATGCAACTAAGAACAGAGGGGTTTGAACAAATTTGAATCAAGGATTCAAATTTTAAGTTCAAATATGGTCTTTTAAAGTGCTTTTCCTTGTTCTGCTTAAAACATCAATTTAACTTGTTTGATCATGCATGAAAATAGTACAGATGGATAGATTGGATTTTTCTGATCATTTTTCATATATAATTTGTCCAATTTGGAGTTACAGAATAAAAGTTATGAATTTTTGAAGTTTAAATAGTATTCTGGAATTTCCTGATTTAATTTAAATTCAGAAAATCAATTACTGCGTCAGCCTGACGTCAGTGTGACGTCAGCAGGTCAACGGAACAGGTCTGGGTCAAACCTGACAGTGGGTCCCGCATGTCAGGGTGATTATTTTAATTAAAATTTAATTAAAACTAATCCTGTTTAATTAACAGGGCTGGGCCCCACCTGTCATTGACTCAGGGGAGTCAACCAGGGCCCACCCGTGGTCAAAGTCAAAGTCGGCTGCCGGCGTTTAGCCGCCGGCGAGCCCGACGCGGCGGCGGGAGTGGTTTTGGCCATTTCGGCCACCAGAGGGGCCGCGGAGACCACCGGAGTGGAGCTGAGGACAAACCGCAGCTCTTGGCAGAGTCCGTTGGGGTCGGGGTGGCCGGAGTCGACGGCGGCGAGCTCGGCTGCGGCCGCCGGGGTTCGGTCGTGCACGGGAACGGGGTTGGAGCTCGAAGTCGAGCGAAGCGAGGCGCTAGGGATGCTCTACGGGGTCTTGCGAACTCGTTGGACTCGCCGGGGTGACCAAATGGTCAC
>NC_041384.1:124129656-124137927 GCF_002162155.2 Triticum dicoccoides | reverse complement strand
GGGATAAGGCCAGGGGATCGGGGCGGCACCGAGAAGAAGCGCCGCGGCGTCGCGCTGGCGGGGGAGGCAGGCAGACGGGCTGGTGGCGTGGCGCTCCGGCCGTGCGCGCGCGCCGGCCACACGCCTGGCCGACTGGCGCCAGGAGGACGACGGCGGTGGTGGGCTGGGCTGGCTTGCTGGGCCGGCCAGCTGGCTGGGCCGCACAGGGAAGTTTTTCCCCTTTTTTTCTGTTTCTGTTTTTATTTAATATATCTGCAACTTTGTTGAATTTAATAAAATACCTAGGCAACTTCAAAAATTCACCAAACTATTCCTGGCCCATAGTTGGATTATTTCCAACATGAAACATTTTAGTTTGGAGATATTTGAGCATTTAAATATTTTATATTATTTTAAATGCCCAAATTCAAATATTTATGATTTAAATCAAAAACCCTAGGATGGCCTAGGAAAATGTGCACCACTTTTGGCAGAGGTTCTGAACCAAGGCAAAAATGATGGGCATTTTAGAAGGGCATTTCAGGTTCATTGAAAAATTATTTTAGTAACCCTAGTTGGTTTCAAAGGGGACTGGGGGTTCTGTCATCCCCATTTCAAGTTTCTGATGAAAGAGTAAACATGATGCAACACTCTAATGCATGACTAGCTAGGTTGTGACAGTGTCCTTGTCATCAAGGCGGTAGCACTTGTACTTGGGCTGACTCTTGGCAATCCCAATCTTCACCTTTTTCACCATAGCATCAAGAAGCTGATCTTGGCGAATCTGGTCTTCCAAGGTAGGAGAGACTTGAAGGTTGGCGAGGAAACCTTGAGGAACAACTTGCAGATTAAGTTTGCGGAAAGCTTCACAAAGCTCGGGTTGATAAGGCTCGAGAATAAGACTGTTGCAATAAGCCTTCCTGCTGAATGCGTCAGCAATCACATTGGCCTTGCCTGGAGTATACTCGATACTCGGATTATACTCTTGAATCATTTCGACCCATCGAGTTTGCCTGAGGTTGAGATTAGGCTGAGTGAAGATGTACTTGAGACTCTTGTGATCAGTGAAAATGTCCACTTTTCTTCCCAATAGAAGATGTCTCCAAGTCAAAAGAGCATGCACAACTGCCGCCAACTCGAGATCATGAGTGGGGTAGTTCTTCTCATTAGGCTTCAACTGGTGAGAGATATAAGCAACAACTTTCTTCTCTTGCATCAATACTGTGCCAAGACCTTGGAGAGAGGCATCACAAAAGACCTCGTACGACTTGGATTCATCAAGCGGAGTCAAAACTGGAGCAGTGATCAATTTCTCTTTCAAAGTGTTGAAAGCAATGTCACACTCCGGAGACCAAATGTACTTGACGTGCTTCTGGAGAATATTAGAGAGAGGCTTCGCGATCTTAGAAAAGTTTTCAACGAATCTTCAGCAGTAGCTTGCGAGACCGAGGAAGCTACGAAGTTGCTTCACGTTCTGAGGAGGTTCCCAATTCACAATTGCAGATACCTTCTCAGTATTCACGGCAATGCCCTTGGCAGAGATGATATGACCAAGATAAAGAACCTCATCGAGCCAAAATTCACACTTGGAGAACTTGGCGTAGAACTGATGTTCCCTGAGCTTATAGAGAACCAAACGCAAGTGCTTGGAATGATCTTACTTGTTCTTCAAGAAAACCAGAATGTCGTCGAGATAGACCAAAACAAAGTCATTGGTGTAGGCGTTGAAGATGAAGTTCATCATGCGAGAGAACGTCGGAGGAGCGTTGACGAGGCCAAAAGACATGACAGTGTATTCATATGAACCATAGCTTGTCCTGAAAGCTGTCTTGGGAATATCTTGCTCACGGATTCGAATCTGATGATAACCCATACGGATATCAAGCTTGGAGAATACTTGGGCACCTTTGAGTTGTTCGAACAGCTCATTGATGTTGGGAAGTGGGTATTTGTTCTTGATGGTCTTCTTGTTGAATGGACGGTAATCAACACAAAGTCGGTTCGTTCCATCCTTCTTCTTCACAAAAAGAACACCACAACCCCACGGAGAAGAACTAGGCCGGATGAGACCCATTTCTCTTGAATATCGAGTTGCTTCTTCAGCTCCTTCAACTCTTCAAGTCCGAGCTTGTAAGGACGCTTGCACACAGGTTCCGTGCCAGGCTCAAGATCAATAACGAATTCAACTGGTCGGTGTGGAGGCATTCCTAGAAGCTCTTCTGGAAAGACGTCTTGATATTCGCAAATGACTGGAATTTGCGAGATGGCATCTAGTTCACCCTTCTCATTGAGAGAAAACAGACGGATGGTATTATCCCGAGCGGCAAAGATAATTACATCCTCAAACGAATGAGTCAATTGAATCTGCCTGGCTGCACAATTAAGCTGAGCCTTGTGCTTAGAAAGCCAATCCATTCCGAGAATAAGATCAATATCCGAGTTACCAAGAACCACCGGAGAAGAGAGAAACTTGCAGTCACCCAACGTGATAGAGATATCGGGAGCAACCAAACTAGAAGTCAAAAGCTTGCCGGGAGAAACAACTTGCATGACTTTGGGCATGATCTCAGTCTCAACATTGTGCTTCGATGCAAAAGGGCATGACAAAAAGGAATGCGATGCACCAGTGTCAAAAAGAACTTCTGCAGGAACATCGTTAACAGGAAGGTTACCCATGATCACATCTGACGAGTCCTCTGCCTGAGCTGCATTCATCAAATTGACCTTGGCGTAATTGGGGTTATGCTTGACCATAGCTGTACTTGCCGATCTGACAGGAGGAGGAGGAGGAAGACGCCTTTGGTTGAGACACTTGTTGGCATAGTGACCCTTCTGTTGGCACTTGTTGCACGTGACCTCTGAAAGCGGATGTTGATACGGAGCACTCGATCTTGGAGCTTGAGATGAAGTCTTGTTCTGAAAGCCAGGGTTGGGTGGGTGGGAAGAACCACTGCCACCTTTGCTCTTCTGCTGATACGGCTGACGGAACGGAGGAGGAGGAAGCCAATACTTCTGCTGTTGGCCACTTGAGTAGAGGAAGAAGGAGTAACATCTCTGACTCGCTTCTTGGAAGCATCACACCTCAACTGAGCAGCCTCTTGCTTCAATGCCATGTTGTAGAACTCATCGTATCTCACGGGCTCAAAGAGGACAAGAGCTATCTGAATTTCTTCTTTGAGACCATCCCTGAACTGGTATATCATTCTCTTCTCATCAGGAACGTCCTGCTTGGCAAAGCGGGCGAGCTTCTGGAACAACTTGTTATAGTCATAGACAGACAAAGAGCCTTGCTTCAGGTTGCGGAATTCCTCATGCTTGCTTTCAACCACGCTCTGAGGGATATGGTGAGCTCGAAAATCTTGACAGAATTCATCACAAGTGATAACACGTCCACCTCTGGAGTCCTTGTACTGCTGGAACCATTCTGCAGCTTGATCTTTGAGTTGGAAAGAAGCGAACTTGACAAAGTCCTCAGGCCTGACGTTATTGCACTCGAAATGCTTGCACAGATCCACAAGCCAATCGTCAGCATCGGTTGCCTCAACACAATTGCTGAAAGTCTTTGGCCCGTTAGCAAGGAACTGGTTGAGTGTAGCAAAGTGATTCTGATTGTTGCCTTGGTTCCCTTGGTTGCCTTGATTGCGCTCTTGAAGAATTTGCATGATCAACTATGTGTTTGCATTGGTTGCGGCCATCACAGCTTGCCATGCCTCTGGAGGAGGGGGAGGTGGTGGCGGATCAGGATTCGGAGTCGTGCGCGTTGGAGGAGCCATCTTGAAGAGGTTGACATCCATTAGCACATTGATAGACAAATATTGAAGCTGAATCCAACGGAATGAAAATTGCAACATATAGTCTTCACATCCGAACAAAATGAACGAATGCATTCCTCTTGAAATGGTCACATATCCATAAATTGAGAAGCCGCGTAGAATTAAGGTAGAGAAATAAATCAACAAGGTAGGGATCAAGAACGAATAATCGGTAAGAAATTTCAATCTCAAACCAATATCTGTGGAAGAAGAACTAGAGCTACTAGAATTCCCACCTATGAAACTCCCGAACCTTTCCGGTTATGCAATCAGGTGTTGGGGATACAGGGGAAGCATAATATCTCACCCAAATCTAGCAAATCCTACATCCAACTGTATCCATCCTTCAACACATAACCAAGAAAATCTTCGGAAACCATCTACCTCAACCTTCGAAAAGCATCCGTTATACAAGTTATGGCGATACTCCCGAACTCCCGCCCCAGTACTGGGTGGCGTCGAGGTTATCTCACCAACGAACTGCATAAAAGAGATTTTCGATGTCGGCGTACTAAACTCAGGTATTCCAGAACTGCAACGATAAAATTATGACGACAACACCTCAGAGCTCAACTCCCCGGGACACTTCCACAAAACCCCTGACAGGAGGCACCAAAGACAATGTTCTCATCATAAAACCATCGGAACGATTCCAAGATACCCGCGTGATCCTAAATTTTTTTTTGTGAAATTTGAGAAGAGAAGAGTGAAAACTCTATGTCAGGATGCCTTACCAGAGCAATGAGGAGACTGGGAAGTAAAAAGAATTCCTAAACTCTCCGATATATAATTCCTAGAAGACTCAAAATGTTTTTCTAGACACAACTCGGCCGCTAAAAAAACGATCAAGCAATGGGGCTCCGAAGGTCGGGGAAGGCTCTGATTACCAACTTGTAACACCCTCAATGCGACTATATCTCCCACGTGTCGAGGCACGACTTAGAGGCATAATCGCATTGAAGGCATATGTCGCAAGTTAGGCAATCTTCACAACTCCCATGTAATATAAATCATAAAGGGGAGATAACATAGTTGGCTTACACTCGCCACATCAATCCAGTACATAAATAACATTACATCACCCAAACACTCATGGCCTGACTACGGCGCCAAAATAAAAGATAACCCGACATGCGACACGGACCCGATCACCCCCAACTGGGCACCACTACTAATCATCAGGAAAGGAAACATAATAACGTTGAGAGTCTTCGTTGAACTCCCACTTGAGCTCAAGCGCGTCTCCTAGAGCGAAATCATCAGGCCCTGCATCTGGTGTAATAGTAATCTGTGAGCCACAGGGACTCAGCAATCTCGCACCCTTGCGATCAAGACTATTTAAGCTTATAGGTAAGGCAAGGTAAAATATGTGGAGCTGCAGCAAGCGACTAGCAGATATGGTGGCTAACTTATTCGTAAAAGAGAGCGAGAAGAGGAGGCAAAGCGCGAGCGAGAAACTAGAGAACAACCTGCGCAAACATTACTCCAACACCGTGTCCACTTCCCGGACTCCGCCGAGAAGAGGCCATCACGGTAACACACTCAGCTGATTCATTTTAATTAAGTTAAGGTTCAAGTTATCTACAACCGGACATTAACAAATTCCCATCTTCCCATAACCGCGGGCACGGCTTTCGAAAGTTCAAATCCCTTCAGAGGAGTCCCAACTTAGCCCATGACAAGCTCTCACGGTCAACGAAGGAATAGACCTCCTCCCAAGACGTTCCGATCAGACTTGGTATCTCGGTTATTCAATATACTTTGACAGGTTAAAACAAGACCAGCAACATCGCCCGAATGTGCCGACAAATCCCGATAGGAGCTGCACATATCTCGTTCTCAGGGCACACTCAGATGAGACATCCTACGAGTAAAACCAACCCTCAAGTTGCCCCGAGGTGGCCCCGCAGTCTACTCGGTCGGACCAACACTCAGAGGAGCACTGGCCCGGGGGGGGGGGGTTAAATAAGATGACCCTCGGGCTCCGGAAACCCAAGGGAAAAAGAGGCTAGGTGGCAAATGGTAAAACCAAGGTTGGGCATTGCTGGAAAATCTTTAATCAAGGCGAACTATCAAGGGGTTCCCATTATAACCCAACCGCGTAAGGAACGCAAAAATCCGGGAACATAACACCGATATGACGGAAACTAGGGCGGCAAGAGTGGAACAAAACACTAGGCGAGAGGCCGAGCCTTCCACCCTTTACCAAGTATATAGATGCATTAAGATAACAAGATAATATAATGATATCCCAACAAGTAAATAAATGTTCCAACAAGGAACGGCCTTCAATCTTCACCTGCAACTAGCGACGCTATAAGAGGGGCTGAGCAAAGCGGTAACATAGCCAATCAACGGTTTGCTAGGACAAGGTGGGTTAGAGGTTTGACATGGAAATTTGGGAGGCTTGAAAGCAAATGGTAGGCATCGTAGCATTGGCATAGCAAAAGAGCGAGCAAACTAGCATAGCAAAGATAGTAGTGATTTCGAGGGTATGATCATCTTGCCGGCACAGTTGTCAGAGTTGACTGGATCCTTAAAAGCAAACTCGTCTCCCGGCTCTACCGAAACAATATAAACAAGCAACAAGGGCACAATCAACCACGTGCAAGGATCAAACAATATGATGCAAGGATGATATGCTATGCGGGAAGCGGTGCGGGATGCAAAATGCAAGATATGACAGGAAATGCAAGAACCTGGCCTCAACTTGGAAATCCAAGTGTGCCACTAGAAAGATGAGATGAAATCGCTTGAAAACGATATAAAGAACGCCGGAATCGGAGTTACGGTTTGGAAATGGCAAGCGGTTCAAATATGACACCGGTCTGCGATTTACAGCAAGTAGCCATCTAAATGCAATGAGATGAATATGCTACAGCACCCAAACATGACAACAAAATACATTGCAGGGATGCATTCAAGATGGTTAACAAAAGTCTAGCACTAAGCTACGGCCAAATCATCCATTAACAGGTTCAAACAAGCATGGCAAAAATGCATATGGCAAACAGATCTCAGACTTAGTGAAATTAACACTTGTCTGGAATTTCAGATCAGATAGCACTCTTCGGAGCAACAAAACTACATGTTACAGGACCTGAACATGGCAAAGTAAAGCATGGCATGGAGCTACTCAAAGAGCTTAACAAAAGTCCCTTAGTGACCTTGAGCCAAAAGGGATCAGAAAATGCAATTGCAAGCATGTGAACAAAGCAAAAACATAATCAGTTTTTAGACTTAGTGAAAACTAGCACATGCTGAAACAGATATCAAGTAGGCATGTTTACGAGCTCGATGCACTCACTACGGTGCAAGTCATGATAAGCTAAGCATACAGCCATCAAAAATATACAAAATGCAAGCTAGACATGGCAAGAACAATAGCATAGCATGCACGGGTCAACTACAACATCATCGGCAAAATTGCAAACAAGCTAACAATCTGCCCAGATTTACAAAGTAGCAAAAGTAGAGCTCGATTGACTCAAGCTAGGGTGCTCCATAATTTCAAACAAAGACATGGATGGAAAGAGCACTACAAGATTAACAAAACATCCTTACTGATCATCCTCAAAAGAGGCACGGATCACTAGGAAACAACATGAACATATGGCAACATGAGATAAACAGATAAGGACTTAGTGGAATTGCTAAGTTCCTGAAATCAGAATTACTAAGTGCACCACTTTGCAAGCTTGTGCTAGTCACCACACACATCACAAAAATACATGGGTTGCACCTCTGGAAAGATGACAAAACCCTTAACAAAACATATGTAGAACTCATGGGCATATCATGCACACAATAATTATGGCAAAAATGACAAAAAATTAAATGGAGCAGCAGATCTGACAATTAACTCAAGTAGCCCTCTTCTAACAGCATTTCGGGCATCAAGATGAACTCAAATGAAAATGATGCAATGGAATGAAATGATGTACTCTCTGAGATAAACATTTTGATATGCTATATGCATGAATCGGAGCTACGGATGCAAAGTTACGGCACGAAGAACATGAGCACTTGGACTAGAAAATATCAGGGACTTAGAAGAAATCGACCTCCGGATCTAGGGTTTGACCCGGCGCGTGAACCGAGGCAGCGGCGCGCACTGTAGCTCCGACGAGCTCGTTGGTGGCCGGGGCCGGCAAGGAGAAGGCGAGGGCGAGGCGGTGAGGAGGGGGCAGCGGCCACCGGAGATCGGGCGGCGGCGTGGAGGCGAGGCCGGCCGGGCGGCGGAGTGGACCGGGCGGCAGCGGAGGTCGGCGCCGGCGAAGATCCGGCGGGCGGCGGCTAGCGGGCGAGGAGAGGGGCGGCGCGGGCGGCGCGGGCTGGAGGAGGATGGCGGCGCGGGGCGCGGCGAGGAGCTTCGACCGGGGAGCAGCTCCGGCCGGCGAGCAGCGTGGCGCGGCGATGGCTTGGGGCGGCGCGGCGACCGGCGCAGGGGAGAGGCGGCGCGAGGAGGCGGGCGATGCGG
>NC_041384.1:124115414-124128920 GCF_002162155.2 Triticum dicoccoides | reverse complement strand
TCGGGCGGTGGCGGCGGCGGCTTGCCACGTGGCAGGCGGCTAAAGCCCGTGAGCGGCGGCGGACGAAATGTCCGGCGCGGCGGACACGTCCGGTGTGCGCGGGGTGGATTTTTTTAGGGTTTCGGGGGAGAAGGAGATCCGAATTTCGGGGGGGGGGGTCTATTTATAGGCATAGAGGGAGCTAGGAGAGTCCAAAAGAGGTGCGGTTTTCGGCCACGCGATCGTGATCGAACGCTCTAGATGATGGAGCAGGTTTAGGTGGGTTTTGGGCCAAATTGGAGGGGTGTTGGACTGCAACACACACGAGGCCTTTTCGGTCCCTCGGTTAACCGTTGGAGTACCAAACAAAGTCCAATTGATACGAAACTTGACAGGCGGTCTCCCGGTAGTAAACCAAGGCCGCTTGGCAAGTCTCGGTTCAATCTGGAAATGTTTAATCCCCACACACAAGAGAAAGGTAGAAATGACCACCGGAGGAGAACGAAGCGCCGGAATGCAAAACGGACAACGGGGAAAATGCTCGAATGCATGAGACGAACACGTATGCAAATGCAATGCACATGATGACATGATATGAGATGCATGACAACGGTAACAACACACGGAGACAAAAACCCGAACCCGAGAAAATAAAATAACTTAACGCCGGAAACGGCAAGAGTTGGAGTACAAATTGGGAAAGTTACATCCAGGGTGTTACACCTTAGCAGGCTCTGGGTAAATAGCTTCAACAGACAGATCAACATCTGGCAAGAATACTAGATGATTGCGCGCAGACGGCTGATAGTTGAAGAAGATTGAATCTTGATAAGATGCATTACCCATGGAGCATAGAACTTCAGACCAAAAATGTCGGAGCCAGATGCAGCCAATTTCCTAATGAAGAAGTCTTGAGCATTGAAGCTGATGCCATTGAAGATATAGAAAACCAAAGTCTTCATTGCTCCTTCAAGCTTCGCTGCAGATGAATGTCCTTTGATAGGCCATAGAGTCTTTCTGATGATATGGTAAATGGTGCGAGGTAGATACTCTAGGTCTTCAACAAAGAATTCAGATGGGTATTCAGCGTCGTGTGGCAAAGGCTTCATCATGCTCAGCATTTGGCTCATGTTGGGTTCTGACTTCTGAAAAATGCTCTCCAAAGCATTCTGGTGTTGTTGACAACCTGGTTCATAGTATTCACCAGGAGTGGGCAGGGCTGTGAGCTCAATGATATCAAGAGCTTTGGCTTCATGATGGACATTGCCTGTCATCCACTCAAGGACCCAAGTCTTTGGATCCCTGTTGTAGCCTCGAATGTGAAGAGTTGCATAAAACTGTAATAGAAGCTCTTCATTCCAATGTTCCCTGTCTATGACAAATTGCAGGAGTCCAGCGTCTCTGAAGCAATCCAACGCTTCTTCTAGATAGGGCAGTGTCGACACGAGCTGAAGTTGGAGGTGGTGAAGTAGCGTCATCTTGATCATCTATGACTCTGGCATTCACCGTTGCAGCTAAGGAGGAATAGTCAGAGTCTTCAAGTGAGGGAGTCCGATGCAAGTGAGCATTCCTTGGAGGAGTTGAGTTAAACTTGAATCTTTCTGTGAAGCCATCGTCTTGCAGATCAGCTTCAGCACTGAGTAATGTCAAGCTCTTCCAAGACCTCCGACAGGTTTCATGTGTAAAAATGGCATTCTTGGTGGCAAGATTGCGAATGCGATTGACGTCCACCAAGAGGCTTTGCATCTGATGCTTAAGCCAGTCATGATGCTTATCATGTTTCTGATGTAGAGCGACGAGAAGCTCTCGGTCATTGAGAACACGAGATCGCTTCCGAGGCCTTTGGGCAATGGTGCTTGCAGTGGCTTCAGTTTGGGTGTGAGGGGCACGTGTGTTGCCAGCCAAGGGGTAAACACGAGAAACGGCCTGAACTCCTTCAATGGGTTGGGTGAATCTTTGACGATCAACATTGTGAAGATAAACTGGCTCCTTTGCAGGCTCTGGGTAAATAGCTTCGACAGACAGGTCAACCTCTGGCAAGAATACGAGATGATTGCGCGCAGATGGCTGATAGTTGAAAGCAGAGTGAAGCTTGATAAGGCGCATTACCCATGGAGCATAGAACTTCAGACCAAAGATGTCGGAGCCAGATGCGGCCAACTGCCTGATGAAGAAGTCTTGAGCATTGAAGTTGATGCCATTGAAGATATAGAAAACCAAAGTCTTCATTGCTCCTTCAAGCTTCGCTGCAGATGAATGTCCTTTGACAGGCCATAGAGTTTTCCTAATGATATGGTAAATGGTGCGGGCCAGATACTCTAGGTTTTCGACAAAGAATTCCGTTGGGTATTCAGCGTTGCGTTGCAGAGGCTTCATCATGCTCAGCATTTGGCTCATGTTAGGCTCTGGCTTCTAGAAATGCTCTCCAAAGCATTCTGTTGTTGCTGACAACCTGGTTCATAATATTCGCCAGGAGTGGGCAGGGCTGTAAGCTCAGTGATGTTCTTGGGCTTTAGCTTCATGATGGACATCGCCCGTCATCCACTCAAGGATCCAAGTCTTCGGCTCCCTATTGTATCCACGAATGTGGAGAGTAGCATAGAATTGAAGCAGAAGTTCTTCATTCCAGTGTTCCTTGGCAGTCACAAAGTTGAGCAGACCCGCATCACGGAAACAGTCAAAGGCTTCTTCAAGGCAAGGCAATCCAGCAATGGCTTCGCAGTCTAGACGCATATGAGGGAAAATGTGCCCCTGATTGTATAAGATGCAAGCATAGTAGCTGCGTTGCTGATAACTCCAAAATCGATCCAAGGAGATTCTTGGCCTTGTGTAGGGGTTCTTGTCACTGTCAAAGAATGTGTCGTGTGCCTTCAATCCATTCAGATTAAACGATCCTGATGACATTGCAGTACCTGGAAACTGTGGTAACCTTGGCTTTGGCTTCTGGACCTGAGGCTTGTGCTCCACATGATAGTAAAATTGAGGTTCAGGAGCAGGCGGAGGAACCAGAATTGTCCAGCGGACGGTAACAAGCTGACCACGATCATATGCTTGCTCGATGGTGTGTGGCCTGGGAGGTGGTACAGGAGCAGAGGCATTGGCTTCAAGCTGCAGATTTGCATCAGGTGCAGCATTAGCTTCAGGTGCAGTGACATCTGGCACCACATTAGCTTCAGGCGCCACATTAGCTTCAGCCATGACAACGTCATTGGCTTCAGTGTTGGTGGTTGCCTCAGTATTGGTAACCTCCACTTCAGGAGCTGGAGGGTCAGACACGTTCTCCTCGAGAACAACTTCAGGGTTCGACGGGGGTGTACCAACTCTTTCTTCATCTCTTGGTTCTTCTTCTTGGTCATCGGCTGATGCAGCCGGAATATCTTCAGCCGTTTTGGCTTCAGATTCAGGGATGTTCCCAGTAGGAGAGGCTTCAGGAAAGACTTCACGTGAAACGGATTGGTGCTCTTCTCCTTCTGGAACACTTGACAAAGTGACTTATGGCCTTGGTCCTTTGCGAAGCCTGCGAAATGCTGGCGACGCCTGTGGAGATGGAGTTGGTTGGGCCTCAAGGTCTTCATTGTCAATCACTAGAGTGGTGACCTGGGTTGGGGGAGTAACTGGTGTTTCTTCATCACGAGGGGATTCTTGAGGGTGATCAGCCCATGAGTCATCCTGAGCAATTGGCGTCAATGGACGACCAATGCTGATGAGTTCGCTGTTCATGAGAACAGGCGATGATACCAAATTGTGCTCGGTCTGAGGAAGGACTTCATCATCTTCAACATTGTCGTGATGACCAATGTCTTCAGCTGCGGTGGGGTCAACAGCTGGAATGTCTTCAGCTTCAGGAGCCTCTGTGGAAGCAGACTCATGAACTACCAAACGACGTTCTTGGTGTGCAGAGGGGGGGGCGAGCAACAGAAATTGGCTCGACAACAAGGGGCTCTGTGGGAGTAGCCCTGTCTCTTTTCTTTGTCTTTCGCTTCTTGATCGGTGGAGCATCATCAGTGGTGGCTTTGAACTTGCGCTTTCTGGCTTCGGCTTCAGCTACCCTAGTTTTCTGGAACTCTGAAGCCATTGTGGGGACCTTAGGCTTCGAGCCTGTCATACTGGCCGGGAAGACAATGCGAGGTTCTTCCTGCCTTGAAGCTTCTGGTTGGGCCACATCTGGCTTCTTCTTCTTCTTCTTGGCAGCCATTCTGGGGTCGATGCCTGGTCGCCCCAAAGCCTTGCGCTTTTTAGCTTCATTGTAGCCTTGAACACATTTGGCAGCAAGATTCTTCATGCACTCACGAGAACCTTTTGCTTCTTCTCGTTTCTTGTGGAACGCCTCCTTGAGCTCATGCGTCATAACCTTGAAGTTTTGAATGTCTTCAACATTGAGCTTGGCCATGTGCTTTTTGAACTGAGCCTTTTAATAATCAATCTTGTGCTTTAGCTCAACAATCTTCTGTGCAAGAGCCAGCTCAGGAGCAATGGCTCCATGGAAGGAGACGTTGAGGCCAATTGGGAGCTGATGATCATCAAAACTGAGATCTGGGCTGTCAAACCACTCATCAATAAACTTGTATATAATCTCCACATCAAAGAGGGGAAGATCATTGAAGATTTTCGCCTCTTGCTTGCTCTTTATCAATTGCTCAAGAGCATCATCACCAAGATCGTCGTCGCTAGATAGATCAATGGCGTCATTCTCGTTTCTCAAAATAGTAGCCGGGGTCAATGCTTGACCAGTTGGTTGCATGGGCTTTTTCAACTTGTCAGACTTGGAGATGCGAGAGAGATCTTCAGACTGCACACTAGCTTCAGGAGGTGCAGTGGCCAGGGACTTCGCCCATGAGACCTTTGGTGCAGAGGAGGGCTTTGAAGCCTTTGGTTTCTTTTGCTTCACAGGCTTCGGTGGTGCAGGCGCTTCGTCAGAATCAGCGTCATTTACAGAGTGATCCACGCCTGCCCCTTGAACCTGAATGTGAGTGATGAGTCCTTCGAAGTTGTAGAAGGGCCCAACAAGATTGGGTTCAGCATCGCGTGTGTCGTCGGCATGAGGAGCAGAGGGACCGGGGTTGAAGTCCAACCCTAATTACTTCTTGTTCTCTTTGGCGGAAGTTTTGGCAAACTGGAAATTGCGCTTAAAGAGATTATCTTCACGACACCATAACAGAGAGGATGGGTCGGCATTAGCAGGCTGAGGTCCACGAATCATTCAGGGGTAGAAGCCTTGAGCAATAGCTTCGGACTTCGACTTGGGCTGAAGACCTTTGTATATAATATCTCCCCAGGGGCCCTTGATGGCATTCTTTTCAGCATATTCGTCGGTGACAAATCTGTACTTGAACCATTCCTCTGCCCAATGTCTTTGAATCCATTGGATTCGGTTCTTACATTCTCCATAGGTCTCTTCTGGATCTGACTTGTATAACTCATAGAGATCCGGTGGCAGGTCCTTAGCAGTGTTTTCACGGCTCTGTATGCCGCCCTTCCTAACTAATTTTTCTGTTGCCATGAAGTTTAGACTGAAAGGCTTCAACACTGTCAAAGTCTTCCGTCTGCTGGTCAGACAGGAACTGGCTTCAGGAGAATTTATGTGATGCTGTAAGAACTCTGCAAATGAATGCAGACTATGAGAACCATGGGATTCTCCCACGGACATGTATCTATGACAGCATTAGAGATGCGAGGGAAGGGGAAGAGGTCATATGCATTCTTAGAAGATTTTGAAGATAAATCAGTTTAGAAGACATTGACCTCATAGTGCGAAGACATTCACTCATATGTAGAGGGTTGGTTCCAGATTTGTACAAATCCACGAATAAGTACAAGTGAGGAATCTAACTATTTTGTGAAGCATAAGTGAACATACTAGGCATGCTATGAGATGCAAAATAGGATAGATCCAACTTTGTAGCAACAGAAACCACTTGTGGTTGAAAAGGATGAATCTATCGGATCAAAAAGACTGTGAAAAGAGTTTTTATTTACCACTCGAGGAACTACTAGACAGAGTAGGAGATGAGGCCAAGCAGTTCGATCTTCTGTGCCCTAACTTGGCGACGGAGGACACCTACGGCGACGCTGGCGTGATGACGGCGTCGGTGAGGTCGCAGCAGCTAAGCGCTTCATCGCTGGTGTCTTTGAGGGCTAGCAGTGGCGCTAGGGTTTGTGCGAGGAAGAGAAGTGGAAGAAGAGATAATGACTGGGGTGTGGTGAGTATTTATAAGGACACGGATGGTCAAGCGTTATTACGCAGGTGCCCCTGGCGATTCACATCTGAAGGTCACGTGGCGATCATGCAACACATCGGAGGTTATTCCACATTCCCACGTATGCCTGGATTGTCGGGTAGTCATTCCCGCTTCTCCGGGTTTCAAGCAAAAAGGATTGAGCATTTAAAATAGATTTAATGATTGTCTCTGTATCTTCTGCTGACAAGGACGCAATGAAGACATTCGACCGTTTCAACAGAATGCATATGATTTGGATAGATAGATTTGAGATGGGAGCATAGAAAGGTTAGGGTCTGATCACATTCACTTAGTTCAAAAGATTCAACGAGAAGACATAGCTATAAGTGAATGTTGTAGAGGACAGAACGCAATCATATGAATGTTGTATAGGAAGTATTAGACCCAGACACGGCGCGCAATTATCGTGGCGCTTCGAAGTCAAATTCCGCGTTAATGTATTCACACTTAGAGTGTAAGTCTTCATTGGTTGAAGATATACGTTACTTCGTGTGTTGCACATCTAAGACATCAACATGCATAAGTGTTAGGATGTGTGCATGATCATAGGACATTTGAGGATTCCAAGATATTTAGCTCACAATGCAACTTGCAAAACCTTTTCTCATCCAAGGGCTTTGTGAAGATATCTGCCAGTTGCTCTTCAGTGTTGACGTTAATGATATTAATATCTTCCTTCATGACATGATCTCTGAGAAAGTGATGACGGATCTGAATGTGCTTTGTCTTCGAGTGTTGAATTGGGTTGTTGGTTATCTTGATGGCGCTTTCATTGTCGTAGTAGAGTGGCACTTGCTTCAGATGAATGCCATAGTCTTTGAGTGTTTGCTTCATCCATAGAAGCTGAGCGCAGCAAGATCCAGCAGCAACGTATTCAGATTCAGAAGTGGAGAGAGATACACAATTTTGCTTCTTTGAAGACCAACACACAAGTGATCGTCCTAGAAAGTGACATGTGCCTGATGTAGACTTGCGATCCACCTTGTCACTAGCATAATCAGCATCCGAGAATCCAACTAGATCAAACTCTGAGCCCTTTGGATACCGTCGGTGTCAAAACCGGCGGATCTCGGGTACGGGGTCCCGAACTGTGCGTCTAGGCCGGATGGTAACAGGAGGCAAGGGACACGAAGTTTTACCCAGGTTCGGGCCCTCTCGATGGAGGTAAAACCCTACGTCCTGCTTGATTAATATTGATGATATGGGTAGTACAAGAGTAGATCTACCACGAGATAAGAGAGGCTAAACCCTAGAAGCTAGCCTATGGTATTATTGTTGATGTGTATGTCCTCCTACGGACTAAAACCCACCGGTTTATATAGACACCGGAGAGGGTTAGGGTTACATAGAGTCGGTTACAATGGTAGGAGATCTGAATATCCATATCGCCAAGCTTGCCTTCCACGCCAAGGAAAGTCCCTTCCGGACACGGGACGAAGTCTTCAATCTTGTATCTTCATAGTCAAGGAGTCCGGCTGTCGGGGGAAACTGATCCACCAACACCTATGGGGACCGGGCCCCTTTCGGTTCGAAGGGGGGCGGAGGCCGCGCAAAGAGCGGATCGAGGTAGTACACGCGAGCAGTTTTACCCAGCTTCGGGCCGCACGGATGCGTAAAACCCTACTGCTGCTTGTTTGTGTGTATTGAATTCTTGCTCAGGAGCGACGGACGCTGCCAGACCGAGCGTGAGAGTGTTCCTGATGTTTCGAATGAGCCGAACCCCCTCTATGTTACGCTTGGGACTCCTTTTATACTTTCAAGGGGTCACCGATAGGTGGCAACGTAGACTAGAAGGGTAAAAATGGAAAAGGATGCGGTAGGTGCAGCTACCGCTACTGTGGACACAGTGCACCCTACCTAACTCTGACGGCAGGGGACAAGGTCATTGAATGCCCGTCTGAGTTGCCTAAACAGTGCAAAAAGTGACCGTTAGGAGCGCCACCGTTTGCCACGATGGCCTTCTCTTCATCTCCGCTTGCCACCGCGTACCCCTGGCTGCACAGGCTCCCGCCACGCGCCCCTGAGGAAGCCTCATGGCGACACGCGGGTGGGTGCGCTGGAGCGTGGGTACAGAGTGGCAGCGGGCCCCCGGCGAGTACCTTGTCGGGGTCGTCGTCTTGTCGAGTCCAGAAGCTTGTCGCTCACCGGACCTTGCCGGGACGTGCGGTGCATCGCGGCAAGTTTCTTGAAGTGTCGTGGTTGGCCTTCCCGGCAAGCTCCTCTTGCCGGGGCCTTGTCTCTTCCCGGCAAGATCCTCTTGCCGGGGCCTTGTCTCTTCATCTTGAATGCTTTGTTCTTGAATGGCTCCAAAGGAACCCACGGAGGACTCTGGCGGTCGTCCGGCAAGCCTTGCCGCGCGGCGCTGCAACTGCCCGTGCACAAGTTCGGGATACTAGGATACCCCTACTCTAGTACACCGACAGGAGCCCCCGGGCCTGGGCCACACACGGTGCCGAGCGCTGTTGGGCCAGGCCCAAAACAGGGCACGGGCACGCGCGGAGCCTGGGTTATGCCGAATCCAACTCCGTATCCACCGCGCCCCCCGTAACGGCACGCGTCAATCGCGGAGTCGTGGGAGAGATCGTGGGTGGTTGTTTATTTGGAAGGCCGAAATGTCCGCCCCGTCCCTCTTTATAAGCAGGGGAAACAGGGGCATTTCCCCTACCTTCGCCCTTCGCTGCTGCAATCTCAGAAATCTCCGCCGCCCTCCTCTGCTTGCAGAGTTGAAAGAGGGCAGCGCTCCGCCCCCGTCGCTGCCGCCACCACCAGCGCCGTCGATCTCCCCCACCGCCTCTGCCATGCCTCCGAAGCCCGAGAAGGGGAAGGCCACGAAGGCCGCGGCCGCGAAAGCTGTGAAGTCGACCGAAGCGCAGCGGCTTGAGGCGCTGCGGAAGGAGCGGGCCACTTTCCCCCCCGAGCTCTCCGCGAAGGAGCTGAGGGAGTGGTACTATCTCTTCTGGTCGACAGAGACGCGGGCGCATCCGCGCACGAAGGTACTCTCCGCCGTCGCCTCGCAAGCAGCTCCAGTTGGCAGATATCCTTTCTTCGTCGTGTTCTTCTACTGCGGGCTCTGCCCGCCATTCTCTGATTTCTTTTGCGACGTCATGAACACCTATGGACTCCACCTCCTTGACTTCACCCCCAACGCCGTTCTGACCATGGCAGTTTTCGCCCATCTATGCGAAAACTTTGTCGGAGTCCACCCCAACGTAGCTCTCTTCCGCCATTTCTTTATGCCTCGTGTCGAGAGAGGGGAACCTCTTGCCGGCGGGATCGCCTGGATCTCGCGGGCCGGCAAGAAGGAGACCTATCTGGAGGGGGAGCTCTGTAGCAAGTGGGACGAGTGGAGAGCAGATTGGTGTTGGGTTGTAGAAGAGAGTCCGCAGCCGTTCACCGCCCTGCGCCAAGCCCCAGCAGTGTGTGGCAATGACTGGAGCGCTCTGTCCATGGACGACGACAAGCTGAAGATCGCCACCACTCGGATCTTGCGTCTCAGGCTTGCCGAGCTGACTGTAGGAGCTATCGGCGCAGATTTCCTTCGCTGGCGCATCGCCCCTCTGCAGGCGAGGGGGAGACCTGCCTGGGAATTTGGAGGCCCGGTAGATATCATGAGGTTGCGTCCAGGCCTCAACTTCAATTTCACCGTCATAGAGTTGGACGGGATTCTCAAGGAGATATTCAAGCACGACCCTCAGCATCCCGAGTGGTTCAGGTTGCCGGCAGGCGTCGTTCCTCTGTGCAACAACTCCTCGCGCGACCGCATCTGCGCCATGATGTCGTTGTGTGATTCGCACGGGATCGCTCCAACTTGGCAAGAGCCTACCGGAGACGTTGTGCAGCAGTTCTTCGACAGCCTAGTGGAAGTAGCGGTCAATGCTGACGACAAGAAGCTCCTCACCCGCGACACCACCGATCAAGAGATGGAACGCATCGCCACCAGGGCGGAAGAGGCGGCGGCAGCCGCAGCCGCGGGTGAATTTGGGTTCACGGTGGAGGAAGCGGACGCGGCATCGGCGATGAGTCTTGCTGAGCGGGAGTGGCCCGAAGACGAAGAAGAGCTTGCCGCGCCCGACGCCGAGTTGAGTGAGTCCGCCGAGGGTGCGAGCGGCCCGCCATCTCCGGGGAGCTTGCCGGGAACAGGGCCCGGAACGCAGCCCCCAGTGCAGCCAAGAAGGTGCCTCCGCAGGATCGGGGACGCAGCAGGGTGGCAAGCTGGTCAACAGCCGCAGCACCGCGCGACGCGCTCCGCCGCGGCAAGTACGGTTGGCGCGGGTGCGCCTCCCACTGCAGTGGCAACTGGGGCGGGGTCATCTCGGGCTGGCGCCGCAGTCCCCGCCAAGCGGCCAAGGGATCCCACCCCTCCACCTCGTCGCGCCGGAGGTGGGCCGAGCTTCGACCTCTCCGCGCTCAGCTCCGACGAGGAAGAGGAAGAAGAGTAAGATTCCCTTGTTGTTCTTGTAGTTCTTCAACTTGCCATTCCTGTCTTGCATCTGATCTGACCCGCCCTGGACTCTCCCTTTTCAGGACTCTGGCCCAGAGGGCGGCGAAGAGGGCCAAGGCTCAGGTGGTGGTCATCGAGGACGAGCCCACTGCGACGACAGGAGGCGCGCCCGAGACCACCTTGCCGGATCCGGCCATCACTTCGCAGAGCAGCCCCCATCGTAGCCCCCAGCGTAAGCATATGGTTTACTTTCTGCTTCTGGGTGCGCGTGGTTGCTCTTTTCCTCTATTGACATCTGATCACTAGTTTGTTTGTGCAGGAGCAGAACAGCTTCATCAGGAGGGCATGGTGATCTCCTCCGACTCGTCGTCTGCTTCGACTACGCCGCCAAGGGCGGACTCCCCGGCAAGGGAGCGTTCTCCGGTAAGGGAGGAGCCTCCGGCAAGGGAGGAGTCTCCGGCAAGGGACAGCGCTAACGATCCGCCGGTGGTGGAGCTTATGACAGCGGATCCCAGCACAGGTAATCCTTCCTGCCCGAAACTTTCTTTGTATTCTTCTGCTGATTTTTCTTCTTGAGTGCTTGTTTGACTTCTCATTCTTCTCCGGTCGTCAGGTCCACCCTCCGCGGATCCTATGGAGACCGAGGCGGGCGGCGGAGAGGACGTGCGCGGCAACACTGATGATGCCGCGGCCGCCGAAGACGGAGCTGGTGCCGATGTGCCTGCCGGTGAAGAGGCCGCCAAGGCTGCCGCCGAGGAAGCTGGCGGGGGATCTGGCGATCGCACTGACGGCCCTGAGGCCGCAGGAGCGTCAGGCGCTGCACCGACCGTCGATCCCTCCGCCGCTGCCGCAGCGTCAGGCTCCGAGGAGCCCCAGCCCGGCGCCTATCTGAAGGCTGGGGAGGGCATCTTCATCAAGCTCCCTTGGGCATCAAGCTCCAAGGCGCCGGTGGAAGGAGAAGTTTTGGATGGGGAGGTGCTTGCCTCCGCCGGGTTGTCGATCGTTGACGCGCCGGGAAGCAGCAGTGACGAGCCCGAGGAAGAGCGGCTGCTGCGGAGGCTGCTGGCGCTCTATCGCGCCCGTCAAGTCAAGTTGGAGTCCCGGGAAGCGCTCGTCGCGAAAGCGAGCATGGATATAGAGAAGCGCGCGGAGGAGCTCCGGGGTTTTCGCCAGGAAGCTCTCCGGGCCTTGGCGGAGGAGCGGGAGCAGCTTGCTGAAGAGCGAAAGGCCTTCCTCCTCGAGAAGGCCGAAGCTGAAGAGCAGCAGCGGCTCACCAGCGAGAAGCTGTACGCGCGAGAAGGCGAGCTGGCTTAGTGGAAAGTGAACCTCGACAGCCACGAGGAGGAGCTTGCCGCGCGTGAACGGGCACTTGGTGGGTCGCTCCAAGAGGCAAAGGATGCGGCTGCGGCTGCCGAGACCGCCAAGAAGGAATTGGAAGTAAAGGTGGCGCAGCTGGAGGCTGATCTGAAGGTGGATGGTGAAGAGCTTGCCGCGCTCAAGCGGGAGCGCGAGAAGGACGCCCTTGCCCACGGTGAGCTGCAGGGCCAACTCTCCGAGAAGGGCAAAGAGCTGCGCGCCGCCAAGAATTCCAATGCTGATCTGGAGCTGAAGCTGGCCACCCTGACGGAGACGTTGGACGGCGCCAAGAAACGGGAGGCGGACTTGAAGAAGGACATCAAGGCCAACGAGGCGCTGCTAGTGAGGGCCGCCGAAACCCAGAATCTTCTCAGAGATACTGTGGCACTCTGGACGGAGGGCCTCGTGAACATTGCTGCAGTCATCGAAGAGGAGCTGGTGCAATTGGAGGTGGAAGGCTTCGGGTACTCCTCCGACGAGAACCTCCAACCCAGCGCCAAGCTCACTCTGTTCTTCAAAGGCGTGGCGGCGGCGCTCCGGCAACTCCGGGAATGGATCCCAAAGCAGTTGGCCAACGAGTCACGCTCGATTTGTGCCGGAGTTCTGGAGAAGGTGCTGGTGAAGGTGGCCTTCCGCAATCCGGGCCTCAACCTCACCAACATCCTCAAGAGGCTACCGGCGGACGCTGATCTTGACGCACTTAAGGCCCTCGTCGCACCCATTGTGGACAGGGTGAACGAGGTCAAAAGGGTTGACGGCGGTCGCGTAGATTAGGCCGTCCGTTTTCTTCTTTTCTTGTCGCTGCCAGTCATGTCATGGGAACACTTTATTAGAGGCGCGACAAGTTATTTTTGTAATATAACTCTATCTTAGGCAAAAAATTGATGTGTTACTTCCTTTACTCGACTCTTGGCTTTGTATGGTTCTGCCCTACGCTTTCTAGGGAAACTTGCCGGTGCAGGCACCCTTGCCGCGAGCGCCGAGTGCGGAACTTCAGCAGCCTGCTGGCGGGGTCGCTACCGACAAGCAACCTTGTCGCAACTAGTTGCAGCTCACTTAAGTTGTTGAGCGGACTCGAAACAAAGTAAGGGCGCAGCTAGCTATGAGTTGGTTCCTCCGCGCACAGGTTTTCCATACAAAGCATGGTCGTTCAAGGAAAATAACTCAAAAACTTAAAAAACTGATTGCTCAAACTTTAGCAACTTAGCTTTTCTGTCGTCTGCTTCCCGGCAAGGAGAAACTTTCTTGAACGGCCTGGTCCACACCATTATCTTCTCCTTCCCCCCCCCCCCCCGGTAAACCTTGTGGGCGAGGGAACCTTCCTTCTTTTGAGAAAGAAACAGAGAAATAAAGTAATGATATGGAGCCTTGGGCTCGTTATCGCTTACCGGGGTCTGGTGCTGCACAAAGTGTCAGATAACATATGCGAAAAAGGATTATAGCATAAAAAAACTGACAAGATGTGCGGGGCACATGAACTTTACTGGTGCA
>NC_041384.1:124067420-124115404 GCF_002162155.2 Triticum dicoccoides | reverse complement strand
AGTAAGGGCGCAGCTAGCTACGAGTTGGTTCCTCCGCGCACAGGTTTTCCATACAAAGCACGATCGTTCAAGGAAAATAACTCAAAAACTTAAAAAACTGATTGCTCAAACTTTAGCAACTTAGCTTTTCTGTCGTCTGCTTCCCGGCAAGGAGAAACTTTCTTGAACGGCCTGGTCCACACCATTATCTTCTCCTTCCCCCCCCCCCCCCCGGTAAACCTTGTGGGCGAGGGAACCTTCCTTCTTTTGAGAAAGAAACAGAGAAATAAAGTAATGATATGGAGCCTTGGGCTCGTTATCGCTTACCGGGGTCTGGTGCTGCACAAAGTGTCAGATAACATATGCGAAAAAGGATTATAGCATAAAAAAACTGACAAGATGTGCGGGGCACATGAACTTTACTGGTGCACGGGGTCTGCGCCCGGCTTTGTACAAAGGATTACATGCAACAGCGGCAAGACTTGTACAAAAGGTGGTTGCCGGAAAAGCTTCCAGCAACCGCGCCCTACGGGTAAAACTTACGAAGATGTTCAATGTTCCAGGAGTTGCTCACCGGAATGCCATCTTCGGTCTCAAGGCATACAGCGCCGGGCCTAGTGACTCGTTTCACCCGATAAGGGCCTTCCCACTTCGGTGTCAACTTGTTGGAATTCTTGGCGGACTGAACGCGCCGAAGAACAAGGTCGCCTTCCTCGAAGCTCCTGGCTTTAACTTTGCGGCTATGGTAGCGACGCAAAGCTTGCTGGTAGCGAGCGGCTCGCACAGCAGCCTGAAGACAGTCTTCCTCAAGGAGCAGCGCGTCATCTTGGCACAACTGGTCTTGCTCAAGCTCATCATAAGCGAGCACTCGAGGTGACCCGTAAACGAGTTCCGTGGGGAGAACTGCCTCTGCTCCGTAGACTAGAGCGAAGGGTGTCTGGCCAGTGGCTCGATTTGGCGTCGTCCTGATCGACCAAAGAACCACCGGCAGCTCCTCGATCCAGTTTCTTCCGCACTTGTGCAGCCTGTCGAAAGTTCTGGTCTTGAGGCCTCGCAGCACTTCAGCATTTGCCCTCTCCGCTTGACCGTTGCTTCTCGGATGAGCAACAGAAGCGAAGCAGACCTTGGCGCCAAGATCTTGGACGTACTACATGAAGGTGCGGCTCATAAATTGCGTGATGTTGTCGATGATGATCCTGTTAGGGATCCCGAAATGGCAAACAATCGACCTGAAGAACTTGACTGCTGACTGTGCTGTCACCTTCCTCACTGGTTCCACTTCCGGCCACTTTGTGAACTTGTCGATGGCAACGTACAAGAACTCAAAGCCCCCGACAGCTCGGGGAAAGGGGCCGAGGATGTCGAGCCCCCAGACCGAAAATGGACAGGATAAAGGGATCGTCTCGAGAGCTTGAGTTGGCTGGTGTATCTGTTTGGAATGGAACTGGCACGCTTCACACTTGGTTACTTGTGCAGTTGCATCCTGGAGGGCTGTCGGCCAGAAGAAACCTTGTCGGAAAGCTTTGCCGGCAAGTGCTCTTGCGCCAATGTGGTGACCACATACGCCTCCATGTATCTCTGCCAACAGCTGTTGTCCATCTTCCCGGTGAATGCACTTCAATTTCACACCGTTGAGTCTTATTCTGTACAGTGTGTTGTCGACAAACTTGTACATACTTGACTGCCGGGCTACTCTTTCCGCTTCTTCTTGCTCTTCGGGAAGCTCTCCTGTCTGAAGGAAACGGACGATCTGCTGCGCCCATGCTGGAGCTTGCGGCTCGACAACAAGGGCTAAAGGCATATCTGTTGCTGTGGGAACATCCGCTTCTATAGCAAGAACCTGCGGTTCGGCCGGAGCGTGATATTCCCCGGCAAGCTCGCCGGAGCAAAACTTGTCGGGAGCGTCTGCTTCAACGGAACAAACCAAGAGGTTCGCCGGAGCAGACTGCTCCTCAGCACTCTTGGCGTCGATCTTGGGGACCTTCTTGGCGGCGGCTTCGGGAAGCTCTGCCGGAAAGTAGTCATCAGAAACCAACTTCCTCTTCTTTCTCTGTCTAGTCGACGGTGTTACGGATGGTTGAGTCAGCTTGAGCACAAAAATCCCTGGTTCCACAGGTAACTTTAGTGCTGCGCACTTTGACAGGCCGTCAGCAATATCGTTCTAAACTCGTGGAACGTGTTCCATTTGTAGGTCATCAAAGTGTGCTTCTAGCTTCCTTACTTCATCAACATATGCTTCCATCAACGGACTCTGATAGCTTTTGTTTACTTGGCGGACTACCAACTGCGAGTCACCCCTGACAATGAGCTTGTTGATCCCAAGGTCTGTCGTGATTCTGAGTCCGGCAAGCAAACCTTCATACTCTGCGGTATTGTTCGTTGCTTGTTCCTTGGGAAAATGCATCTGAACTACGTACTTGAGGTGCTCTCCGGTGGGTGCGATAAGCAGCACGCCTGCGCCGGTGCCTTGCAGCGAGAAGGCACCATCCAAGTACATCAGCCACTCTTTGCTTGCCTCTTTGACGGGGATGCTTGTTTCTGGAGTTTCTTCGTCTGGTGTCGGCGTCCATTCCGCTATGAATTCTGCCAATGCTCTGCTCTGTATAGTGGAAGTACTCTCAAACTTGAGGCCAAAGCTTGACAGTTCCAGTGCCCACTCGACAATCCTGCCGGTTGCTTCTGGATTTTGCAGTATCCTCTTCAACGGAAAGCGAGTGACAATTGTTATCTCATGTGCCTGGAAGTAATGGCGCAGCTTCCTCGAGGCCATGAGAAGGCCGAAAAGCAATTTCTGTACGCTAGAATACCTTGATCTAGCCCCCTGTAGAAGGGAACTAACAAAGTAAACTGGGCGCTGCACCATTTTCCTCTGCACCTCCTTGCATGCCTGCGCAGACTCAACTTTGTCGGGGCCAGAGCTTGTCGGAGAAGCCCCCTGCTTGTCTCTGGATTCACTTGCCGCGGTTGCTGGCTCATCGTCCACCTCCCTCTCCGCTACTAACGCAGCACTAACCACTTGATTGGTTGCTGCCAGATACAGCAGCAACTTCTCTTGTGGCTTAGGTGCGACAAGTATTGGAGTGGAGGACAAGTACCTCTTCAAGTCCTGTAGCGCGGCCTCCGCTTCTGGAGTCCACTTCATCGGACCTGCCTTTTTCAATATTTTGAAAAACGGCAGGGCGCGCTCAGCAGACTTAGAGATAAACCTGCTGAGAGCAGCCACGCAACCGGCAAGCCTTCGCACATCCTTGACGCGCTTCGGTGCTTCAATCTGCTCGATGGCCTTGATCTTGTCGGGGTTGGCTTCAATCCCCCGCTGTGACACAAAGAACCCGATAGCTTGCCGGAAGGGACTCCGAACACGCACTTCTCGGGATTGAGCTTGAGGTTGATCTTGCGCAGATTTGCAAAAGTTTCTTCTAAATCTTGGATCAGGGTAGCCTTGTCCTTGCTCTTGACCACTATATCATCCATGTAGGCTTCCACATTTCTGTGTATCTGTGGCTCAAAAGCGACATGGACTACCCTTGCAAATGTTGAACCAGCATTCTTCAACCCAAAGGGCATCCGTAGAAAACAGTATGTGCCGCAAGGGGTGATAAATGTGGTTTTTCCTCATCCTCTTCTGTCATGAAGATTTGATGGTATCCTGAATATGCATTAAGAAATGAAAGCAAATCACATCCAGCTGTGGAGTCAACAATCTGGTCAATGCGCAGCAAGGGAAATGGATCTTTGGGACAAGCTTTATTGACATCAGTGAAGTCTATACAAAGCCTCCATTTCCCGTTCGCCTTGCGCACGAATACAGGATTGGCCAACCACGTGGGATGGAGCACTCCTCTGACAAGGTCTGCTGCTTCCAATTTCCTGATCTCTTCTGTAATGAACTCTTGGCACTCCACTGCTTGCTTCCTGACTTTCTGCTTGACGGGCCGAGCATGAGGACAAACGGCTAGGTGGTGCTCAATTACTTTCCTGGGAACACCGGGGATATCAGACGGTTGCCATGCAAACACGTCGACATTCGCCCGCAGGAAAGCAATGAGCGCGCTTTCCTATTTGGGGTCAAGCGTGGCACTGATGGTGAAGGAACCACCAGTGCCGTCCTCCTTGGCAGACACCTTCTTGGTCTGGGGTGGAGCTGCCATCGTCTTCTTGCACTTGCCGGTGGAGCTCGATGGTGCGTCCTCGACGGTAGCGCAGCACTCCGAAGAGGTGCGCTTGCCGGAGTGTGCATCAGAGCTCTTGCCGGACTTTGTCTTCTTCTTCCCCTCGGGAGCTTCAGCGGCAAGTGTGTTGTGATCAGCTGCGGCTGCTGCTTCCCGGTAGATCTTGTCGGCGCAGATAAGGGCATCCTTCTTGTCGCCGGGGACAGAGATGACACTTATCGGGCCTGGCATCTTGAGCATGTTGTATGCATAGTGAGAGGCTGCCATAAACTTGGCGAGCGCTGGACGGCCAAGGATCCCATTGTAGGGCAATGGAAAATCGGCAACGTCAAATGTGACCCTCTCAGTTCTGAAATTCAGCTCGCTGCCAAATGTGACCGGCAGCATGATCTTCCCCTTCGGCTTGCTCCTTCCCGGGTTGATTCCTTGGAATGTGCCGGTCTCTTCGAGCTTGCTGTCAGGGATCTGGAGTTTCTGAAGGACCACGGAGGAGATTAGATTCAAGCCGGCCCCGCCGTCAACTAGCATCTTCGTGACCTTGAGGTTGCGGATAGTTGGTGAAACCAACATCGGCAAGCACCCGACCGCAGTTACGCGATCAGGGTGATCCTCAATGTCGAAGATGATAGGCGTGTTGGACCATTTCAGAGGCTTGCGTGACTCTACGGATGGTTCCGCTACATTAACCTCCCGCATCCACTGCTTGAGTTGGCGGTGCGAAGTATGCAGAGAAGCACCACCGTCAACGCACAGGACCTCTGTAGCTTTCTGAAATTCCTGCTCATCGGCCTCATCATCATCCACGTCTTCGTCGTCGTCGTCATTTTCATCCTTGTCGCGGCCGCGGGGAGGTCTGTCTCCTTGCCGCTGCTTGGCCTTGCCGCGGCGTCCTCCTCGGCCGGGACGTTTCTTGCCGGATCCATCAGTTCCTTCCTGGGCCTTCTCCTTGTTGCGCCGCTCGTACTCAGCTTTCTGTTGCTCAACAAGCTGTTCGACTTTCTTGCAGTTCTGGAGATCGTGACCCTTGGTGCGGTGAATCTTACAATACTGCTTGTCGGAGCTGTCCTGCTTGTCGGCGGCCGCCATAGGCTAGGCCTCCTTGTCGGAGCCACCAGCTTTAGCTTCCTTGGCGCCACCTCCGTTGCCGGTCTGCTCGATAGCTAGCACTTCCTTGCCCTTTTTCCTTCTGTTGTTCCGCCGCCGGCCTTTCCTTGTCGGGGCGGCATCCTCACTATCGGATCCTCCTGCTCCTGTACTCTCTCCGGGGAGCCTCCTCCCCTCTTCAGCGCATGCACACTTGTCGGCCAGGGCGTAAAGCTCGCTGACGTCTCTGATCTTACACATCGCCATCTCCTCCCTCATCCTTCGGTTTTGCACGTTCTGATGGAACGCGCTGATGATCGCGGCGGGGTGGACGTCTGGGATGTTGTGCTGTACACGGCTGAATCTCTGAATGTACTTGCGCAGTGGCTCTCCTTCCTTCTGGGCGAGCAGATGAAGATCGCTCTCTTGGCCATGTGGCTTGTGGCCGCCTGTAAAGGCGCCGACAAACTGATGGCATAAATCTGTCCAAGAGGAAATGGAATTGTCCGGCAAGTGCATGAGCCAGGACCTGATGTTGGGCTTGAGTACCAGCGGGAAGTAGTTGGCAAGGATCTTGTCGTCCTGTCCCCCGGCAGCCTGCACCGCGATGGTGTAGATGCTGAGAAACTCCAACGGATGCGTCTTGCCGTCGTACTTCTCTGGTACGTCTGGTTTGAAATTATTTGTGCTGGGCCACTGGACTTGCCGCAGCTCACGGGTGAACGCGGGACAACCTACCGCGTACGGCAGATCGCCTGGTTCCCCTGGCGCATGCATGTCAACAGAGGGCCCAGCACGCTTGTCGGATTGACGTCGCGCTTCTCTTCGGCGCTCGATGCGGGTTCGAGCGTCTTCTTGTTGTCGTTCATGGAGAACTTGGCGCTGGTCGCGACGAGCTCGTGGGTCCGACGACGCGGTGGAGCCGCTGTCGGGGTGGACCCGGTGAGTCGGCGATTTTGGCCTTCATAGTGGAGAGTGCATGGAAGTCGCACCTCCCCCGGTCTTGTTGCCATCGGCTCGCGTCCGGCTGTCCTGCCGCGGCAGCGAGGTGCTCGGTTGCCACGCAGTGTCGCCGTTGGTGAAGCCGATGAGGCTCTGGATAGTGGCCCTCCATTCGTCGGTCTTGTCCGCCGTCGGAGGATAGTCTAGGAGCAGTTGAGCTCGCGCCAAGGCTTTTGCTGGAGTGGTGGGCGGCGGAGGTGAACGGTGCGAGGAGTGGGGCGTGCTCGGACTCCTAACCACGTTAGAAGGAGCAGTGCCCCGTCCAGGCGACCGTACTTCGCTCGAGCCAGCATGTTGACGTGCATGTTGGTCTTGAGCGCCACGGGAACCACCAGCTTGATCTTGGCCCAGCGGACGTATGGCGCTGCGAACGCCATGACGCTGTTGGTCCCGCGCCTCCTGAGAGGGGCGCGGTGCGCGCATGGACGCCGGGGTCTGTGCCGCCTTGTCCTTGGATTTGGCCGCACTGAGGGCTCCCTCGTCGACGTCCATTCTTCCGCCGGCGTCCACTCCACCACCCGTTTGCTCTGGAGGCGGTGAAAGCGACGCAGACGGAATAGCTGCCTCCGAATCCTTCTTCTTCGGTGGCATGTCGATGAAGACGATGAAGATTTAGCTCGCGTGCACGCCGGATCGGGTTCGCACAATCTCGACGCCCCCTACCCGGCGCGCCAAAGATGTCGGGGGAAACTGATCCACCAACACCTATGGGGACCGGGCCCCTTTCGGTTCGAAGGGGGGCGGAGGCCGCACAAAGAGCGGATCGAGGCAGTACACGCGAGCAGTTTTACCCAGCTTCGGGCCGCACGGATGCGTAAAACCCTACTGCTGCTTGTTTGTGTGTATTGAATTCTTGCTCAGGAGCGACGGACGCTGCCAGACCGAGCGTGAGAGTGTTCCTGATGTTTCGAATGAGCCGAACCCCCTCTACGTTGCGCTTGGGCCTCCTTTTATACTTTCAAGGGGTCACCGACAGGTGGCAACGTAGACTAGAAGGGTAAAAATGGAAAAGGATGCGGTAGGTGCAGCTACCGCTACTGTGGACACAGTGCACCCTACCTAACTCTGACGGCAGGGGACAAGGTCATTCAATGCCCGTATGAGTTGCCTAAATAGTGCAAAAAGTGACCATTAGGAGCGCCACCGTTTGCCACGATGGCCTTCTCTTCATCTCCGCTTGCCACCGCGTACCCCTGGCTGCACAGGCTCCCGCCACGCGTCCCTGAGGAAGCCTCATGGCGACACACGGGTGGGTGCGCTGGAGCGTGGGTACAGAGTGGCAGCGGGCCCCCGGCGAGTACCTTGTCAGGGTCGTCGTCTTGTCGAGTCCAGAAGCTTGTCGCTCACCGGACCTTGCCGGGACGTGCGGTGCATCGCGGCAAGTTTCTTGAAGTGCCGTGGTTGGCCTTCCCGGCAAGCTCCTCTTGCCGGGGCCTTGTCTCTTCCCGGCAAGATCCTCTTGCCGGGGCCTTGTCTCTTCATCTTGAATGCTTTGTTCTTGAATGGCTCCAAAGGAACCCACGGAGGACTCTGGCGGTCGTCCGGCAAGCCTTGCCGCGTGGCGCTGCAACTGCCCGTGCACAAGTTCGGGATACTAGGATACCCCTACTCTAGTACACCGACACCGGCTAAAGGTATAGTCCGGCTATCCGAACACCCCCTAATCCAGGACTCCCTCAGTAGCCCCTGAACCAGGCTTCAATGACGACGAGTCCGGCGCGCAAATTTTCTTCGGCATTGCAAGGCGGGTTCCTCCTCCAAGTACTTCGTAACAGGTTTTGAACACAAAGATAGTGTCCGGCTCTGCAAAATAAGTTTTCCACATATTGCCATAGAGAGAATAATATTTACACAATTCTAATCTGTTGACGTATTCTGTAGTGTGACACACCACGGCCAAGCCTTTATCCGAGTCGTTTCATTATCCCACCTCAGCGCGTCATGCGAGGCGGTTTCCTTGGCACGTCTTGTCAAAGCAGAGATCATGTCCCCTTATTCCGGGATTCTCATCAATACGGGCGTGGGTAACCCAACCACGCCCTTGATTACGGCGCTTGGAGATAAGCGAGTTTTACCAGGCTGGTGGGGACACGCAGTTGCGTCCACCCATATAAGGGGATAAGGATCCACCTTTTCAACTACACCTTCTTCCTCCTTTGCCTATCCACTCTCGCACACTCGAGCTCCAGCGCCCAAGTCCGCACTCCCCACCTCAACCTCCTCCAGCCATGTCCGGAGCGGGAGGCAAGTGGATGGTCTCCTCCATCACGGAGGGACACATCAAAAAGCTAAGGAAGGCCGGATACCTGTCTAGCGACATCACGCACCGGCTTCTCAAAAAGGGGCAGCTCATCCCCACCCCCAGGCCCCATGAGAGGGTAGTGTTCCTCCCCCATTTCCTCCGCGGACTGGGCTTCCCTCTGCATCCATTTGTCCGGGGGCTCATGTTCTACTACGGCCTGGATTTCCACGATCTGACCCCGAACTTCGTCCTCAACATCTCGGCGTTTATCGTCGTGTGCGAGGCCTTCCTCCGCATCCGCCCCCATTTCGGCATATGGCTCAAGACTTTAAATGTCAAGCCGAAGGTGGTGCGCGGCAGCCAGGCGGAGTGCGGCGGCGCCATGGTGGGCAAGATGGCCAACGTCCTGTGGCTCGAGGGCTCTTTTGTGGAGACCCTGAAGGGGTGGCAATCGTGGTGGTTTTACGTTACCGAGCCACGCGACGTCGAATGGGTCGCAACCCCTAAGTTTCGGTCCGGCCCCCCTACGCGGCTCACCTGACTTAGGGTAAAAAAGGAGAACTAACCGGACTCCAAACATGCATACAAACCCTGGTGGACAAGAAGCTCAAGCTTGTCAACGTAGTCCAGGTGATGCTCATCCGTCCGATCCTCCCGTGTCAACAACGGGCCTTCAACCTGTGGGAGTTTGACCCGGCGCAGCACCGAACTCTAAACAGGCTCTTCGACACATCGTACGAAGATGCCTGGAGGGTGCTTTTCAAGGGTGCCGAGGCTCCCGCATCCGCTACCGAGGATCGCAGATTCAGTACGCAGCATCACGCTCATGCGGTAAGCTGTTATATTTCCTTCTACAGGATATTAGGCTATCATAGTTTGACTCTATGCGGGATCTAAGCTCCCTTACCTTTGACAGTATTGGCAGGTGACGTCCGGACAGATCAACTGTCCGGCTCCTTTGCCCGAAGGCCCAGCAGATGCTCGCTTGGCGAAGCTGCTGGTTCCGGCACCCTGTGTGGTGTCAGAGAAGAAGGCCGCGAAAAGGGCCACTGGGACTCAAAAGAGTGCCCGGCGCCAGGAGGTGTCGGATTCATCATCCGACGGTCCCAAAGCGCCTTCCTCTCGTGAAGACAAGGAGGAAGAAGAAGAAACCTCTCCCCCTCCAGCGGGAGGAGAGAAGAAAAGGAAGGCCGCCCTCTCTGAGGAGGCCGGAGGGTCCAAGAAGGGGAAAACCCTTCCTCTGGACTACTCCACTGACGCCGACGATGGCGGAGAGGAGTGGCAGCCCAGGGCCAAGCCCCTGGCAAAATCGTAAGTATCCGGATACCGGAGTAACTCATAGTATTCGTTTATTGCACAGCTTTCCCTTATGTCGAATATGTTTATGCAGCCCACCCAAAGACCAGCTCGACGCGTCATCGAGCGGCTCACTGGACTCGTCGGATGTGAACTCGCTTCCGACGGCTTCCTCCCCCCGCCCTACGGACGACACCGAGGTGTTGTCCCAACAGGCTCCAAGCAGGGAGGAGGTGGTCCTAGAGGCGCCGCAAGGCGACCTCCCGGACTCCAGGAGTAAAGAGGATGAAACCCCCCAGGGCTCCAAGTCCGGCTCTAGGCCGGACACCACTCTGGAACCTTCAAAGGTTCCGGAGTCCGGCGGGGGACCTCCTTCCAAGAGGAGCAAGTCCACTGTGCCGGCGGCCCCAGTCCAAGCGGAGGCGCCGGACAATATGTTGGAGGCGCTCCAAGGCGCCTCCATCGACGAGGAGCACCGCACAATTATGAGTGTGGTGGTCCAGGAGGTTCAGTCCGCCAAGAGCGGACTGACTGAAGCTTGTACAAGCCTTTTGACAGGCTTTGAGGTAAGTAAACAATGTGTGAATAATATTACCGCATAGACAGTAGCCCCTGATGCTCTGTTGGGCGTTCGGCAAGAAAAGCTGAATAGAGGATCAAAGAATTCGCAGGAGTCTAACAAAAGGAGTCAATATGCGTATGTAGGCTTCTCTGCTGGCGTCCGCCGCACTGACTGCGGAAGTGGTCACGCTAAAGCAGAGCCTCGAGAAGCCCGAGCAGGAGCTCGGGCGTGCCAAGAGCAGCTCGAGGAGAAGGAGGGTAAGAAATACCTTGTTTGAATATATATATATATATATATATATATGAAAAAGGTGCGATTGCAAAAAATGACAGGATTAACATGGCTATTGTAGGGGCCACGTCTGAGGTGGTGACCCTGAAGCAAGCACTGCTCGAGGCCGAGAAGAGTGCGGCCGTGGAGTGCACCGAGCGGGAGAAGTATGAGGCCGAGGTTGGCAAGGTCCGGCAAGAGCTCCAGTTTCTTATGAAGAAACATGAGAGTTTGGAGCTTGACTCGAAGACGCGAGCGTCCAAGCTCGCGGCAGCTATTGAAAATGCCAAGTCTGCCAAGACCGAATCCCAGAAGACTCTCCAGGAGTTGGATGAGGTGAAGAAGATAGCGGCTGGTAAGGCATTCTTTATGCAAAGCAAACATATAAACGTGAGTTACTTGTTACTTACCCGAATCCAGAGCTCTCCAGGAGCGTTCGCAGATCTTCCCCGGAGTGTGTCCGATGCCGCCGCATTCTATCGAGCCGAGGAGGGCAGCTCGACGGAAAAGGTGTTCTGGTCTCAGTATGCTGAGGCCGGACACCCCGTGTCCCTGAGCGACCAGCTTAAGCAACTGGTCGAGCTCCACAAGGCGGCCGAACAGGCCATGAAGGGCCTCCTAGTTCGGCTGTGGCCTGGGGAGGCTCTGCCTGGGAGCTATTTCGGGCTGGTGCGGCAGCTAGTGGAGGCCTGTCCAAGGCTCGAAGTCATCAAGCGCTCCGTCTGCATTGAAGGCGCCCGTAGGGCCTTTGCCCGTGCTAAGGTGCACTGGGGCAGGCTGGATGCTGAGAAGCTTGTGGAGGATGGGCCACCAGCGGGGAAAGAGCATCGCAAGCCCGAAAATTACTATAAGGATGTTCTGAAGGGTGCCCGCCTTGTGGCGGATGAATGTACTAGGGATGTAATTTTTTAGTAGAACCTGCTCGTTTTGTCCTGTGCGCTGAAAACTTGTTCATATGCACTTAGCAATGCTGTTTGAATTTAAAATATTACCTTCTGTGCGGCTGTTTATCAATTCTGAGAGATGGCAAGTCGCCGGCTTCTGCCCCCATGCCGCTAGTGCTGGGGTGTTCGGGGATAAACCTGAGCGCTCTTTTTCCCATGTTTGGGTCCTTCGAGGGAGGCGATCAGCCCAACGAACAAGGCAATCGGACTATAACACGTGAACACTCTCACTTAGCCATAGAATTCTATAATTTTAAATTTCGGCGAAGCCCCTGGTATTCGAAAGACCGAGTTCGGGGCGCTATCCATGCCTTGGCTGGACAGAGCCGACTCCTCGCCCGAAGCGGCATAAGTCATTAGGGACTCGAAAAAACCTCTCGAACAGCGACCAGCTCTCGCCTCATCATGACAGTCAGTTTTAGCTTTCTCCACTGAGGTGCTCGGCCCAGCTCAACTGGGGCACAATCGCAGTGGTTCTCCTAGTGCTACCTTAGCCGATATAGCGGAACGTAAGGCACCAAAACATAGGAGCTGGGCAAACCCAACTATTGACCCAAGACATGATTCAGAGCTGATGCATATAATGCTATAAGTTCGGGGTGCCGCACTTGTGAAAGTGTTCGGACTTCTCACACCATATTGAGGGATACTGAAGCCCCTGGCGTATTTTTGCCGTACCAAATTATACGGGAGCAACATGTCGTTAAGGAACATATATTTATTAAAAGTAGCTGCGATCGAAGTAGAATGATACAAGTAATGCGATAAACAAAAAGTTGGACTATTTAACATGTCTGCTCCAGGGGCAAGCTCCGGAATAGTATGCGAAACAGGTATACTGCTCGTGATAGAGATCACCTGAGAGTTTCGTAATGCGGCATGGCTTGTCTGCTTCCCTGGTTCTTGCATCGTTTGTGCGGCAATTGAACTGCCGAACAGGCCTTCCGAAGAGTAGAGTCCTGGAAGTAAGAGAAAAGTAAAAAAAAATCGACAGCCCCTGGTGCGGTTTAAGCCGTGATTTTGGGCGTGCCGTGATGGTGCCCCTCCCCCTATGCCCATGGTATTTCTAGAGCGTAGTTATGTACGCGAAGTACTGGCATCGCCTTTTGGCGAGGGTTGGGGTTGGGGCTGCATTGCTACGCCTGCTCGGAACGTGCCAGGCGGTCTTGTTGTGGGTTACTCCGGGCGCACTTGACGGTGTCCGGACGTTTAATGGCCGGACTAGAGAACTGCCTGGAGAGGCTGCTTTGTACTTCCGCTGCAAGGGCTGCCGTGTGCTCCTCCGTTCGGAGGGAGCGTTCGGTGTTTCCGTTGACCGTAATTACTCCTTGAGGGCCTGGCATTTTGAGCTTAAGGTATGCATAGTGCGGTACCGCATTAAACTTGGCGAATGCGGTTCGTCCGAGCAGTGCGTGATAGCCACTGCGGAATGGGACTATGTCGAAGATCAACTCCTCGCTTCGGAAATTATCCGAAGATCCGAAGACCACTTCAAGTGTGACTGAGCCTGTACAGTTGGCCTCTACACCTGGTATTACGCCTTTAAAGGTCATTTTGGTGGGCTTAATCCTCGAGGAATCTATGCCCATTTTCCGCACTGTATCCTGGTAAAGCAGGTTCAGGCTGTTGCCGACGTCCATAAGGACTCTAGTGAGATGAAATCCGTCAATAATTGGGTCTAGAACCAATTTGGAAAATCCGCCGTGACGGATGCTAGTGGGATGGTCTCTTCGATCAAAGGTGATCGGGCAAGAAGACCATGGGTTGAACTTTGGGGCGACTGGCTCTATCGCGTATACGTCCCTTAACGCGCGCTTTTGCTCCCTTTTGGGGACGTGGGTTGCGTATATCATGTTCACCGTCCACACTTGTGGGGGAAAACCCTTTTGTCCACTATTGTTCGGCGGCCGGGGCTCCTCGTCGTCATCGCTATGCAGCCCCTTGTCTTCATTTTTGGTTAACTTGCCTGCCTGCTTGAACACCCAACAATCCCAGTTGGTGTGATTGGCCGGCTTTTCGTGGGTGCCGTGTATCTGGCACAAGCCGTCGAGTATTCGGTCCAAACTGGACGGGCCCCTAGGATTCCTTTTGAATGGCTTTTTCCGCTGACCGGATTTAGAGCCTCTGAATCCGGCATTTACTACCATATCCTCAGTATTGTTGCCGTTAATGCGGCGATTATGCTTGTTGTGACGCAACCTGTCGCTACTGTCCCTGGTATCCGAATTACCGGGGTTCTTGGTCATATTGTTGCTACGAGCAAGCTAGTTGTCTTCTCCCACGCAAAAGCGGGTCATGAGTGTCGTGAGTGCTGCCATAGATTTCGGCTTTTCCTGTCCTAGGTGCCGGGCAAGCCACTCGTCACGGATATTGTGCTTGAAGGCTACTAGGGCCTCTGCGTCCGGATAGTCGACTATTTGATTTTTCTTTGTTAGGAACCGTGTCCAGAATTGCCTGGCCGATTCATCTGGCTGCTGAATTACGTGGCTTAGGTCATCGGCGTCCAGGGGTCGCACATAAGTGCCCTGGAAATTGTCGAGGAATGCGGCTTCCAGGTCCTCCCAAGAGCTGATTGATCCTGTTGGCAAGCTGTTAAGCCAATGCCGAGCTAGTCCTTTAAGCTTGAGTGGGAGGTATTTGATGGCGTGGAAATCGTCGCCGCGGGCCATGTGGATATGAAGGAGATAATCCTCGATCCATACCGCAGGGTCTGTTGTGCCATCGTATGATTCGATGTTTATGGGTTTGAAACCCTCGGGGATTTGATGATCCATTATTTCGTCTGTAAAGCATAGTGGGTGTGCGGCGCCTCTGTACTGGGCGATATCATGACGTAGCTCCAATGAGCTTTGTCTGCTGTGTTCGGCCCTACCGAATTTGTGGCCGGCGTGACGGTTACCATCTCGAGCCGTGGGGTGCCCACGCGATCCGTAGATCGATCGTGTTTGCCTTGCCTTGTCCTCCAACATGTCTCGTAAGTCCAGCGCATATTCCCGTGTCTTGGTGCGGGGTGCGGCTTGAGTGGAGGGTCGGGAGGCCTCTCTGTCGCGGCCACGAGGTGGCCGTTCGGCTGCATCAAGTGCTTCCTCCTCTAATTGGGGTAGCAACCTGCGCTTTGGGTAACTCTTGGAGGGGCGTTCGAGTCTATGCTCTTCGGCCGCAAGGACTTCAGTCCATCTGTCAACCAGCAAATCTTGATCAGCTCTGAGCTGTTGCTGTTTTTTCTTGAGGCTTCTTGCCGTGGCCATAAGCCTGCGTTGGAAACGCTTTTGCTCAACGGGATCCTCTGGCACGATGAATTCGTCGTCGTCGAGGCTTGCCTCGTCTTCGGAGGGAGGCATATAATTATCGTCCTCGACCTCTCAGTCTGCCGCTCTCTCATGAGGGCTGGTTTCTCCGTCCTATGCTAAATCTTGCTGGAGGGGTTTTTTTTCGGCACTCTCGGAGTATTATTGTCTCCCGTGCTGGAATCACCGTTTTTGTTTTGGCGGGATTTTGAGCGGCGCCGCTGACACCGACGCTTAAGCTGTTTCTTGGAGGGGTCATCCTCCGTTGTTCCATCGCCATCTCCCTCTTTTGGGGTGTCCACCATGTATATGTCATATGACGAGGTGGCTTTCCAGGGCCTAATAGGCGCTGGTTCTTCATCATCTCCTTCATCAGCGTCCATACCGCCGATGTCTTCAGAGTCGAAGTCAAGCATGTCGGTTAAGTCATCGACAGTGGCTACAAAGTGGGTGGTGGGTGGGCTTTGAATTTCTTCATCGTCCGTACCCCAACCTTGATGACCGTAGTCCGGCCAGGGCTCTCCAGATAAGGAGAGAGATTTCAGTGACTTCAGGATTTCGCTGAAAGGCGAGTGCTGAAAGATGTCTGCGGCAGTGAACTCCATGATCGGCACCCAATCGGATTATATTGGCAGGGGCACGGAGGGTTCGGAGTCCGGAGAGGAGTCCGGCTCCTTGGAGTCACGAGTCTCGCAGAGTACAGGGCTGGTGTTTGGCTCAATCGCCGTTGGGATCGCAGCCCCCGAGGTGGCATCCAACCACTCATCCTTGATTGGCGCAGTTGACTCCGAACTAAGGGTCGGAGCCGGTGCGAGTGCGGCCTCCAGGGCACTGTTCGACGGCAGAGCTAGATCATGCTCATCGTGACAATGCGGCGCGCTCGGCAGTGGCTCGAATCCATCGAAGATCAAGTCCCCGCGAATGTCAGCCGTGTAGTTTAAACTTCCAAATTTGACCTGATGGCCAGGGGCGTAGCTTTCGATATGCTCCAGATGTCCAAGTGAATTGGCCCGCGGTGCGAAGCCGCCGAAGAAGAAGATCTGTCCGGGGAGGAAGGTCTCACCCTGGACTGCATCGCTGTTGATGATCGTAGGAGCCATCGAGCCTGACGGCGACGACACAGAGGAACTCTCAATGAAAGCACCAATGTCGGTGTCAAAACCGGTGGATCTCGGGTAGGGGGTCCCGAACTGTGCGTCTAGGCCGGATGGTAATAGGAGGCAAGGGACACGAAGTTTTACCCAGGTTCGGGCCCTCTCGATGGAGGTAAAACCCTACGTCCTGCTTGATTAATATTGATGATATGGGTAGTACAAGAGTAGATCTACCACGAGATCAGAGAGGCTAAACCCTAGAAGCTAGCCTATGGTATGATTGTTGATGTGTATGTCCTCCTATGGACTAAAACCCTCTGGTTTATATAGACACCGGAGAGGGTTAGGGTTCATAGAGTCGGTTACAATGGTAGGAGATCTGAATATCCGTATCGCCAAGCTTGCCTTCCACGCCAAGGAAAGTCCCTTCCGGACACGGGACAAAGTCTTCAATCTTGTATCTTCATAGTCCAGGAGTCCGGCTGAAGGTATAGTCCGGCTATCCGAACACCCCCTAATCCAGGACTCCCTCAGATACCATAATCCTAGTGTTGGGGTGTAAGCCAAATATCGAAGAATTCGCTTCACAGCTAAGTGATGCGATTCCTTTGGTGCCGCTTGGAATCGGGCACACATGCAAACACTAAGCATGATATCTGGCCTAGATGCAGATAAATAAAGAAAAGAACCAATCATGGAGCAGTATACCTTTTGATCGAACTCTTTACCATTGGCGTCAGAATCCAGATGACTCTTGGTAGGCATTGGCGTCGTATAACCTTTCCAGTCTTGCATTCCAAACTTCTTCAGGCAATCTTTGAGGTATTTCTCTTGAGATATGAAGATGCCGTTGCGTTGCTACCGTATTTGAAGACCAAGGAAGAACTTCATCTCACCCATCATGGACATCTGATATTGCTCTTGCATCATGTATCCAAATTCATCATTGTATTTCTGATTAGTGCAGCCGAAGATAATGTCATCCACATATATTTGGCACACAAATAGTTCACCATCATATGTCTTCGTGAAGAGTGTGTGAGGGAGTCCTGGATTATGGGGTGTCCGGATGGCCGGACTATACCTTCAGCCGGACTCCTGGACTATGAAGATACAAGATTGAAGACTTCGTCCCGTGTCCAGGAGGGACTTTCCTTGGCGTGGAAGGCAAGCTTGGCGATACGGATATGTGGATCTCCAACCATTGTAACCAACCTTGTGTAACCCTAACCCTCTCCGGTGTCTATATAAACCAGAGGGTTTTAGTCCGTAGGACAACATACAGAACAACAATCATACCATAGGCTAGCTTCTAGGGTTTAGCCTCTCCGATCTCGTGGTAGATCTACTCTTGTACTACCCATATCATCAATATTAATCAAGCAGGACGTAGGGTTTTACCTCCATCAAGAGGGCCTGAACCTAGGTAAAACTTCGTGTCCCTTGCCTCCTGTTACCATCCGGCCTAGACGCACAGTTCGGGACCCCCTACCCGAGATCCACCGGTTTTGACACCGACATTGGTGCTTTCATTGAGAGTTCCTCTATGTCGTCGCCGTTAGGCTTGATGGCTCCTACGATCATCAATAACGATGCAGTCTAGGGTGTGACCTTCCTCCCCGGACATATCTTTGTCTTCAGCGGCTTCGCACTGCAGGCAAATTCACTTGGCCATCTGGAGCAGATCGAAAGCTATGCCCTTGGCCGTCAGGTCAGATTTGGAAGTTTAAACTACACAGCTGACATCCGCGGGGACTTGATCCTCGACGGATTCGAGCCACTGCCGAGCGCGCCGCACTGTCACGACGAGCATGATCTAGCTCTGTCGCCGAACAGTGCCCTGGAGGCCGCACCCGCATAGGCTTTGACCCTTAATTCGGAGCCAACTGCGTCGATCGAGGATGGGTGGTTGGATGCCGCCTCAGGGGCTGCGATCCCAACGGCGATCGAGCCGAACACCAGCCCCGCACTCCGCGAGACTTGTGACTCCAAGAAGCCGGACTCCTCTCCGGACTCCGAACCCTCTGCGCCCCTGCCGATCGAATCCGATTGGGCACCGATCATGGAGTTTACTACCGCGGACATCTTTTAGCACTCGCCTTTCGGTGATATTCTGAAGACACTGAAGTCTCTCTCTTTATCAGGAGAGCCCTGGCCGGACTACGGTCAGCAAGGTTGGGATATGGACGATGAAGAAATTCAAAGCCCACCCACCACCCACTTTGTAGCCACTGTCGACGATTTGACCGACATGCTCGACTTCGACTCCGAAGACATCGACGGTATGGACGCCGATGCAGGAGACGATGAAGAACCAGCGCCTAGTGGGCCCTGGAAAGCCACCTCGTCATATGACATATACATTGTGGACACCCCAAAAGAAGGAGATGGCGATGGAATAGCGGAGGATGACCCCTCCAAGAAACAACCTAAGCGCCGGTGTCAGCGGCGCCGCTCAAAATCCCGCCAAAGCAAATACGGTGATTCCAGCACGGGAGATAATAATACTCCGGAGAGTGCCGAAGAAAACCCCCTCCAGCAAGATTCAGCACAGGAGGATGGAGAAGCCAACCCTCATGAGAGAGCGACAGACAGAGAGGTCGAGGACAATAATTATATGCCTCCCTCCGAAGACGAGGCAAGCCTCGACGACGACGAATTCGTCATACCAAAGGATCCCGTCGAGCAAGAGCATTTTTAACGCAGGCTTATGGCCACGGCAAGAAGCCTCAAGAAAAAACAACAACAACTTAGAGCTGATCAAGATTTGCTAGTCGACATATGGACTAAAGTCCTTGCGGCCGAAGAGCATAAACTCGAACGCCCCTCCAAGAGTTACCCAAAGCGCAGGTTGCTACCCCGATTAGAGGAGGAAGCACTTAAACCTACATCACCAGCACTTGATACAGCCGACCGGCCACCTCGTGGCTGCGACAGAGAGGCCTCTCGGCCCTCCACTCAAGCCGCACCCCGTACCAAGGCACGGGAAAATGCGCCAGACCTGCGAGATATGTTGGAGGACAAGGCAAGGCAAACAAGATCGATCTACGGATCGCGTGGGCGCCCCACGACTCGAGACGATAACCATCACGCCGGACACAAATCCGGTAGGGCCGAACACAGTAGACAAAGCTCATTGGAGCTACGTCGTGATATAGCCCAGTACAGAGGCGCCGCACACCCACTATGCTTCATAGACGAAGTAATGGAACATCAAATCCCCGAGGGTTTCAAACCCGTAAACATAGAATCATATGATGACACAATAGATCCTGCGGTATGGATCGAGGATTATCTCCTTCATATCCACATGGCCCGCGGCGATGATCTCCACGCCATCAAATACCTCCCACTCAAGCTTAAAGGACCAGCTCGGCATTGGCTTAACAGCTTGCCAGCAGGATCAATCAGTTGTTGGGAGGACCTGGAAGCCGCATTCCTCGACAATTTCCAGGGAACTTATGTGCGACCACCAGACGCCGATGACCTAAGCCACATAATTCAGCAGCTAGAGGAATCGGCCAGGCAATTCTGGACATGGTTCCTAACAAAGAAAAATCAAATAGTCGACTGTCCGGACGCAAAGGCCCTAGCAGCCTTCAAGCACAATATCCGTGACGAGTGGCTTGCCCGGCACCTTGGACAGGAAAAGCCAAAATCTATGGCAGCACTCACGACACTCATGACCCGCTTTTGCACGGGAGAAGACAGCTGGCTTGCTCGTAGCAATAATATGACCAAGAACCCTGGTAATTCGGATACCAGGGACAGTAGTGGCAGGTCGCGTCGCAACAAGCAGAGGCGCCACATTAACGGCGACAATGCTGAGGATACGGCAATTAATGCCAGATTCAGAGGCTATAAATCCGGTCAGCGCAAAAAGCCATTCAAAAGAAATCCTAGGGGCCCGTCCAGTTTGGACCGAATACTCGACCGCTTGTGCCAGATACATGGCACCCCCGAAAAGCCGGCCAATCACACCAACAGGGATTGTTGGGTGTTCAAGCAGGCAGGCAAGTTAAATGCCGAAAATACCAACAAGGGGCTGCATAGCAATGACGACGAAGAGCCTCGGTCGCCGAACAACAGTGGACAGAAGGGTTTTCCCCCACAAGTGCAGACGGTGAACATGATATCCGCAACCCATATCCCCAAGAGGGAGCGGAAGCGCGCGTTAAGGGACGTATACCCGGTAGAGCCAGTCGCCCCAAAGTTCAACCCATGGTCCTCCTGCCCGATCACCTTTGATCGAAGGGACCATCCCACTAGCACCCATCATGGCGGATTTGCCGCATTGGTTCTAGACCCAATTATTGATGGATTTTATCTCACTAGAGTCCTTATGGACGGCGGCAGCAGCCTGAACCTACTTTACCAGGATACAGTGCGGAAAATGGGCATACATCCCTCGAGGATTAAGCCCACCAAAACGACCTTTAAAGGTGTAATACCAGGTGTAGAGGCCAACTGTACAGGCTCAGTCACACTTGAAGTGGTCTTCGGATCTCCGGATAATTTCCGAAGCAAGGAGTTAATCTTCGACATAGTCCCATTCCGCAGTGGCTATCACGCACTGCTCGGGCGGACCGCATTCGCCAAGTTCAATGCGGTACCGCACTACGCATACCTTAAGCTCAAGATGCCAGGCCCTCGAGGAGTAATTACGACCAATGGAAACACCGAATGCTCCCTCCGAATGGAGGAGCACACGGCGGCCCTTGCAGCGGAAGTTCAAAGCAGCCTCGCCAGGCAGTTCTCCAGTCCTGCCATTAAACGTCCGGACACCGTCAAGCGCGCCCGGAGTAACCTACAACAAGACCGCCTGACACGTTCCGAGCAGGCGTAGCAATGCGGCCCCAACCCCAGCCCTCGCAAAAATGCGACACCAGTGCTTCTCGTACATAACTACGCTCTAGAAATAGCATGGGTATAGGGGGAGGGGCACCATCACGGCACGCCCGAAACACGGCTTAAACCGCACCAGGGGCTGCCGATTTTTTGATTTTCTCTTACTTTCAGGACTCCATTCTTCGGAAGGCCTGTTCGGCAGTTCAATTGCCGCACAAACGATGGAAGAACCAGGGAAGCGGACAAGCCATGCCGCATTACGGAACTCCCAGGTGCTCTCTATCATGAGCAGTATACCTGTTTCGCATATCATTTCGTAGCCTGGCCCTGGAACGAACATGTTAAATAGTCCAACCTTTTGCTTATCGCATTATTTGTATCGTTCTGCTTTGATCGCAGCCCTTTTTAATAAACAATGCATAGCTTTTGTCTATTTTTGCATTACCTTTTTTTTACAAATATATGTTCCTTAACAACATGTTGCACCCGTACACTTTGGTACGGCCAAAATACGCCAGGGGCTTTAAGTACCCCTCAATATGGTGTGAGAAGTCCGAACACTTTAACAAGTGTGGCACCCCGAACTTATAGCATTATATGCATCGGCTCTGAATCATGTCTTGGGTCAATAGTTGGGTTTGCCCGGCTCCTATGTTTTGGTGCCTTATGTTCCGCTATGTTGGCTAAGGTAGCACTAGGAGAACTACTGCGATTGTGCCCCAGTTGAGCTGGGTCGAGCACCTCAGTAGAGAAAGCTAAAACTGACTGTCATGATGAAGCGAGAGCTGGTCGCTGTTCGAGAGGTTTTTTGAGTCCCTAAAGACTTATGCCGCTTCAAGCGAGGAGTCGGCTCTGTCCGGCCAAGGCGTGGATAGCGCCCCGAACTCGGTCTTCCGAATACCAGGGGCTTCGCCAAAATTTAAAATTATAGAATTCTATGGCTAAGTGAGAGTGTTCACGCATTATAGTCCGATTGCCTTGTTCGTTGTGCTGAGCACCTCCCTCGAAGGACCCAAACATGGGAAAAAGAGCACTTAGGTTTATCCCCGAACACCGCAGCACTAGCGGCACGAGGGCAGAAGTCGACGACTCGCCATCTCTCAGAATTGATAAACAGCCGCACAGAAGGTAATATTTTAAATTCCAAAAGCATTGCTTAGCGCATATGAACAAGTTTTCAGCGCACAGGACAAAACGAGCGAGTTTTACTCAAAAATTACATCCCTGGAACATTCACCCACCATAAGGCGGGCACCCTTCAGAACATCCTTATAATAATTCTCGGGCTTGCGATGCTCTTTCCCCGGTGGTGGCCCATCCTTCACAAGCTTCTCAGCATCCAGCTTGCCCCAGTGCACCTTAGCACGGGCAAGGGCCCTACGGGCACCTTCAATGCAGACGGAGCGCTTGACGACTTCGAGCCTTGGACAGGCCCCCACCAGCCGCCGCACCAGCCCGAAATAGCTCCCAGGCAGAGCCTCTCCAGGCCACAGCCAAACTATGAGGCCCTTCATGGCCTGTTCGGCCGCCTTGTGGAGCTCGACCAGTTGCTTCAGCTGGTCGCTCAGGGGCACGGGGTGTCCGGCCTCAGCATACTAAGACCAGAACACCTTCTCTGTTGAGCTTCCCTCCTCGGCTCGATAGAATGCGGCGGCATCGGACACGCTACGGGGAAGATCTGCGAATGCTCCTGGAGAGCTCCGCATTCGGGTAAGTAACAAGTAACTCACGTTTATGTGTTTGCTTTGCATAAAGAATGCCTTACCCACCGCTACCTTTTTTACCGCATCCAACTCCTGGAGGGTCTTCTGGGATTCGGCCTTGGCAGACTTGGCATTTTCAATAGCCACCGCGAGCTCGGACGCTCGCGTCTTTGAGTCAAGCTCCAAACTCTCGTGTTTTTTCATGAGAGCCTGGAGCTCTTTCCGCACCTTGCCAACCTGGGCCTCATACTTCTCCCGCTTAGTGCACTCTGTGGCCGCCGTCTTCTCGGCCTCGAACAGCGCTTGCTTAAGAGTTGCCACCTCAGACATGGCCCCTACAATAGCCATGATAATCCTGTCATTTTTTGCAATTGCACTTTTTTATATATATTTAAACAAGGTATTTCTTACCTTCCTTGTCCTCGAGCTGCTTCTTGGCACGCCCGAGCTCTTGCTCGGACTGCTCGAGGTTCTGCTTTAGTGTGTCCACTCCCGCAGTCAGTGCGGCGGACCCAGCAGAGAAGCCTGCATACGCATATTGACTCCTTTTTGTTAGACTCCTGCGAATTTTATTTGATCCTCTGTTCGGCTTTTCTTCCCGAACACCAAACAGAGCATCAGGGGCTACTGTCTGTGTGGTAATATTATTTACACATTCTTTACTTACCTCAAAGCCTGTTAAAAGGCTAGCACAAGCTTCAGTCAGTCCGCTCTTGGCGGACTGAACCTTCTGGACCACCACACTCATAATGGTGCGGTGCTCCTCGTCGATGGAGGCACCTTTGAGCACCTCCAACAGATTGTCCGGCGCCTCCGGTTGGACGGGGGTCACCGGCACGGTGGGCTTGCTCCTCTTGGAAGGAGGTCGCCCGCCGGACTTTGGAACCTTTGAAGGTTCCGGAGCGGCGTCCGACCTAGAGCCGGACTTGGAACCCTGGGGGGGTTTATCCCCTTTACTCTTGGAGTCTGGGAGGTCGCCTTGCGGCGCCTCCAGGACCACCTCCTCCTGGCTGGGAACCTGTCGGGACAACACTTCGGCGTTGTCCGTAGGGCGGGGGGAGGTAGCCGTCGGAAGCGAATTCACATCCTACGAGTCCAGTGAACCGCTCGACGGCGTGTCGAGCCAGTCTTTGGGTGGGCTACATAATCATATTCGACATAAGGGAAAGTTGTGCAATAAAGGAATACTATGAATTACTCTAGTATCCGGATACTTACAATTTCGCCAGGGGCTTGGCCCTGAGCGGCCACTCCTCTCCGCCGTCGTCGGTGTTGGTGAGTAGTCTGGAGGAAGGGTTTTCCCCTTCTTGGAACCTTCGGCCTCCCCAGTGAGGGCGGCCTTCCTTTTCTTCTCTCCCCCCGCTGGAGGGGGAGAGGTCTCTTCTTCCTCCTCCTCGTCTCCACGGGAGGAATGCGTCTTGGAGCCGTTGGATGATGAACCCGACACCTCCTGGTGCCGGGCACTTCTTCGAGTCCCCGTGGCCTTCTTCGTGGCCTTCTTCTCCGGCACCACATAGGGTGCCGGAACCAGTAGCTTCGCCAAGCGGGCATCAGCTGGGTCTTCGGGCAAAGGAGCCGGACAATCGATCTGTCCGGACCTCGCCTGCCAATCCTGTCAAAGGTAAGGGAGTTTAGATCCCGCATAGAGTTAAACTATGAAAAACTAGTACACTGTAAAAGGTACAAACAACTTACCGCACTAGCATGACGCTGCGCGATGAATCCGCGATCCTCGGTGGCAGATGCGGGAGCCTCGACGCCCTTGAAAAGCACCTTCCAGGCATCTTCGTATGTCGTGTCGAATAGCCTGCTCAGAGTTCGGTGCTGCGCTGGGTTGAACTCCCATAGACTGAAGGCCCATTGTTGACACGGGAGGATCCGGCGGATGAGCATAACCTGGACTACATTGACAAGCTTGAGCTGCTTGTTCACCAGGGTTTGGACTCATGTTTGCAGCCCAGTCACCTCTCCTTTGCTACCCCACGACAGGCCCGTCTCTTTCCAGGACGTGAGCCGTGTTGGGGTTCCGGACCGGAACTCGGGGGCTGCGACCCACTCAGGGTCGCGCGGCTCGGTGATGTAAAACCACCCCGATTGCCACCCCTTCAAGGTCTCCACAAAGGAGCCCTCGAGCCATAAGACGTTGGGCATCTTGCCCACCATGGCGCCTCCGCACTCCGCCTGGTTGCCGCGTACCACCTTCAGCTTGACATTGAAAGTCTTGAGCCATAGGCCGAAATGGGGGCGGATGCAGAGGAAAGCCTCGCACATGACGATAAACGCCGAGATGTTGAGGATGAAGTTCGGGGCCAGATCATGGAAATTCAGGCCATAGTAGAACATGAGTCCCCGGACGAATGGATGGATAGGAAAGCCCAGTCCTCGGAGGAAGTGGGGAAGGAACACTACCCTCTCATGGGGCCTTGGGGTGGGGAGGAGCTGCCCCTCTTCGGTAAGCAGGTACGCGATGTCGTTAGACAAGTATCCGGCCTTCCTCAGTTTTTTGATGTGTCCCTCCATGATGGAGGAGACCATCCACTTTCCTCCCGCTCCGGACATGGCTGGAGAAGGTTGAGGTGGGGAGTGCGGACTTGGGCGCTGGAGCTCGAGTGCGCGAAAATGGATAGGCAAAGGAGGAAGAAGGCGTAGGTGAAAAGGTGGATCCTTATCCCCTTATATGGGTGGACGCAACTACGTGTCCCCACCAGCCTGGTAAAACTCGCTTTGAAGGAAATATGCCCTAGAGGCAATAATAAAGTTATTATTTATTTCCTTATATCATGATAAATGTTTATTATTCATGCTAGAATTGTATTAACCGGAAACATAATACTTGTGTGAATACATAGACAAACAAAGTGTCACTAGTATGCCTCTACTTGACTAGCTCGTTAATCGAAGATGGTTATGTTTCCTAACCATAAACAAAAGAGTTGTTATTTGATTAACGGGATCACATCATTAGGAGAATGATGTGATTGACATGACCCATTCCATTAGCTTAGCACCCGATCGTTTAGTATGTTGCTATTGCTTTCTTCATGGCTTATACATGTTCCTATGACTATGAGATTATGCAACTCCCGTTTGCCGGAGGAACACTTTGTGTGCTACCAAACGTCACAACATAAATGGGTGATTATAAAGGTGCTCTACAGGTGTCTCCAAAGGTACATGTTGGGTTGGCGTATTTCGAGATTAGGATTTGTCACTTCGATTGTCGGAGAGGTATCTCTGGGCCCTCTCAGTAATACACATCACATAAGCCTTGCAAGCATTGCAACTAATGAGTTAGTTGTGAGATGATGTATTACGGAACGAGTAAAGAGACTTGCCGGTAACGAGATTGAACTAGGTATGGGATACCGACGATCGAATCTCGGGCAAGTAACATACCAATGACAAAGGGAACAACGTATGTTGTTATGCAGTCTGACCGATAAAGATCTTCATAGAATATGTAGGAGCCAATATGGGCATCCAGGTCCCGCTATTGGTTATTGACCGGAGACGTGTCTCGGTCATGTCTACATTGTTCTCGAACCCGTAGGGTCCGCACGCTTAAGGTTTCGATGACAGTTATATTATGAGTTTATGAGTTTTGATGTACCGAAGGAGTTCGGAGTCCCGGATGAGATCGGGGACATGACGAGGAGTCTCGAAATGGTCGAGACGTAAAGATTTATATATTGGACGACTATATTCGGACATCGGAAAGGTTCCGAGTGATTCGGGTATTTTTCGGAGTACCGGGTAGTTACGGGAGAAGCAATGGGCCTTGATGGGCTTTAGTGGGAAGAGGAGAAAGGGCCAAGGGGCTGCTGCGCCCCCCCCCCTCTAGTCCGAATTGGACTAGGGAAAAGGGGGCCGGCCACCTCTCCTTCTCCTCCACTTCCTTCTCCCTTCCTCCCCTCTTGGTGGACTCCTACTAGGACTTGGAGTCCTAGTAGGACTCCACATCCTGGCCGCACCTATTGCCTTGGCCGGCCTCCTCCTCCTCCATCCTTTATATACTGAGGCAAGGGGCACCCCATGAACACAAGTTGATCCACGTGATCTTTCTCTTAGCCGTGTACGGTGCCCCAGCCACCATAGTCCTCGATAATATTGTAGCGGTGCTTAGGCGAAGCCCTGCGGCAGTAGTAGATCAAGATCGTCACCACGCTGTCGTGCTGACGGAACTCTTCCCCGACACTTTGCTGGATCGGAGTCCGGGGATCGTCATCGAGCTGAACGTGTGCTAGAACTCGCAGGTGCCGTAGTTTCGGTGCTTGATCGGTCGGGCCGTGGAGACGTACGACTACATCAACCAAACGCTTCCGTTGTCGATTTACAAGGTACGTAGATCACACTCTTCCCTCGTTGCTATGCATCACCATGATCTTGCGTGTGCATAGGAATTTTTTTTGAAATTACTACGAAACCCAACAGTGGCATCCGAGCCTAGGTTTTATATGTTGATGTTATATGCACGAGTAGAACACAAGTGAGTTGTGGGCGATATAAGTCATACTGCTTACCAGCATGTCATACTTTGGTACGGCGGTATTGTTGGACGAAGCGGCCCGGACTGACATTACGCTTACGCTTACGCGAGACCGGTTCTCCCGACGTGCTTTGCACATAGGTGGCTTGCGGGTGACAGTTTCTCCAACTTTAGTTGAATCGAGTGTGGCTACGCCCGGTCCTTGCGAAGGTTAAAACAGCACCAACTTGACAAACTATCGTTGTGGTTTTAATGCGTAGGTAAGATTGGTTCTTGCTTAAGCCCGTAGCAACCACGTAAAAACTTGCAACAACAAAGTAGAGGACATCTAAATTGTTTTTGCAGGGCATGTTGTGATGTGATATGGTCAAGACATGATGCTAAATTTTATTGCATGAGATGATCATGTTTTGTAACCGAGTTATCGGCAACTGGCAGGAGCCATATGGTTGTCGCTTTATTGTATGCAATGCAATCGCGCTGTAATGCTTTATTTTATCACTAAGCGGTAGCAATAGTCGTGGAAGCATAAGATTGGCGAGACGACAACGATGCTACGATGGAGATCAAGGTGTCGCGCCGGTGACGATGGTGATCATGACGGTGCTTCGAAGATGGAGATCACAAGCACAAGATGATGGTGGCATATCATATCACTTATATCGATTGCATGTGATGTTTATCTTTTATGCATCTTATCTTGCTTTGATTGACGGTAGCACTATAAGATGATCTCTCACTAATTATCAAAGAGTGTTCTCAAGTATGCACCGTTGCGAAAGTTCTTCATGCTGAGACACCACGTGATGATCGGGTGTGATAGGCTCTACGTTCAAATACAATGGGTGCAAAATAGTTGCACACGCGGAATACTCAGGTTATACTTGACGAGCCAAGCATATACAGATATGGCCTCGGAACACGGAGACCGAAAGGTCGAGCGTGAATCATATAGTAGATATGATCAACATAGTGATGTTCACTAATGAAACTACTCCATCTCACGTGATGATCGGACATGGTTTAGTTGATTTGGATCACGTAATCACTTAGAGGATTAGAGGGATGTCTATCTAAGTGGGAGTTCTTAAGTAATATGATTAATTGAACTTAAATTTATCATGAACTTAGTCCTGGTAGTATTTTGCAAATTATGTTGTAGATCAATAGCTCGCGTTGTTGTTTCCCTGTGTTTATTTTGATATGTTCCTAGAGAAATTGTGTTGAAAGATGTTAGTAGCAATGATGCGGATTGGATCCGTGATCTGAGGTTTATCCTCATTGCTGCACAGAAGAATTATGTCCTTGATGCACCGCTAGGTGACGGACCTATTGTAGGAGCAGATGCAGATGTTATGAACGTTTGGCTAGCTCAATATGATGACTACTTGATAGTTTAGTGCACCATGCTTAATGGCTTAGAATCGGGACTTCAAAGACGTTTTGAACGTCATGGAGCATATGAGATGTTCCAGGAGTTGAAGTTAATATTTCAAGCAAATACCCGAGTTGGGAGATATGAAGTCTCCAACAAGTTCTATAGCTAAAAGATGGAGGAGAATCGCTTAACTGGTGAGCATATGCTCAGATTGTCTGAGTACTACAATCGCTTGAATCAAGTGGGAGTTAATCTTCCAGATAAGATAGTGATTGACAGAATTCTCTAGTCACCATCACCAAGTTAGTAGAACTTCGTGATGAACTATGATATGCAAGGGATAACGGAAACGATTCCCAAGCTCTTCGTAATGCGGAAATTGACGAAGGTAGAAATCGAGAAAAACATCAAGTGTTGATGGTAGACAAGACCACTAGTTTCAAGAAAAGGGCAGAGGGAAGAAGGGAAACTTCAAGAAGAACAGCAAGCAAGTTGCTGCTCAAGTGAAGAATCCCAAGTCTGGTCCTAAGCCCGAGACTAAGTGTTTCTACTGCAAAGGGACTGGTCACTGGAAGCGGAACTACCCCAAGTGATTGGCAGATAAGAAGGATGGCAAAGTGAACATAAGTATATTTGATATACATGTTATTGATGTGTACTTTACTAGTGTTTATAGCAACCCCTCAGTATTTGATACTAGTTCAGTTGCTAAGATTAGTAACTCGAAACGGGAGTTGCAGAATAAACAGAGACTAGTTAAGGGTGAAGTGACGATGTGTGTTGGAAGTGGTTCCAAGATTGATATGATCATCATTGCACACTCCCTATACTTTCGGGATTAGTGTTGAACCTGAATAAGTGTTATTTGGTGTTTGCGTTAAGCATGAATATGATTTGATCATGTTTATTGTAATACGGTTATTCATTTAAGTAAGAGAATAAATTGTTGTTCTGTTTACATGAATAAAACCTTATATGGTTACACACCCAATGAAAATAGTTCATTGGATCTCAATCGTAGTGATACACATAATCATAATATTGAAACCAAAAGATGCAAAGTTAATAATGATGGTGCAACTTATTTGTGGCACTACCGTTTAGGTCATATTGGTGTAAAGCGCATGAAGAAACTCCATGCTGTTGGGCTTTTGGAATCACTTGATTATGAATCAGTTGATGCTTGTGAACCATGCCTCATGGGCAAGATGACTAAGACTCTGTTCTTCGAAACAATGGAGCGAGCAACAGATTTGTTGGAAATCATACATACTGATGTATGTGGTCCGATGAATATTGAGGCTCGCGACAAGTATCATTATTTTCTGATCTTCACAGATGATTTGAGCAGATATGAGTATATCTACTTGATGAAACATAAGTCTGAAACATTTGAAAAGTTCAAAGAATTTCAGAGTGAAGTGAAAAATCATCGTAACAAGAAAATAAAGTTTCTACGATCTGATCATAGAGAAAAGTATTTGAGTTACGAGTTTGGCCTTCAGTTAAAAACAATGTGAAATAGTTTCACTACTCACGCCACCTGGAACACCACAATGTAATGGTGTGTCCGAACGTCATAACCGTACTTTATTAGATATGGTGCGATCTATGATGTCTCTTACAGATCTACCACTATCATTTTGGGGTTATGCATTAGAGACAGCTGCATTCACGTTAAAAGGGCACCATCTAAATCTGTTGAGACGACACCGTATGAACTATGGTTTGGCAAGAAACCAAAGTTGTCGTTTCTTAAAGTTTGGGGTTGCGATGCTTATATGAAAAAGTTTCATCCTGATAAGCTCAAACTCAAATCAGAGAAGTGTGTCTTCATAGGATACCCAAAAGAAAATGTTGGGTACACCTTTTATCATAGATCCGAAGGCAAGATATTCGTTGTTTAGAATGGATCCTTTCCAGAGAAGGAGTTTCCCTCGAAAGAAGTGAGTGGGAGGAAAGTAGAACTTGATAAGGTAATTGTACCTTCTCCCTTATTGGAAAGTAATTCATCACAGAAATCTGTTCCTGTGGCTACTACACCAATTAGTGAGGAAGCTAATGATGATGATCATGTAAACTTCAGATCAAGTTACTACCGAATCTCGTAGGTAAACCAGAGTGAGATCCGCACCAGAGTGGTACGGTAATCCTGTTCTGGAGGTCATGCTACTTGACCATGACTAACCTACGAACTATGAAGAAGCGATGGTGAGCCCAGATTCCGCAAAATGGCTTGAGGCCATGAAATCTGAGATGGGATCCATGTATGAGAACAAAGTATGGACTTTGGTTGACTTGCCCGATGATCGGCAAGCAATTGAGAATAAATGGATCTTCAAGAGGAAGACGGACGCTGATAGTAGTGTTACTATCTACAAAGCTAGAATTGTCGCAAAAGGTTTTCGACAAGTTCAAGGTGTTGACTACGATGAGAGTTTCTCACTCGTATCTATGCTTAAGTCTGTCCGAATCATGTTAGCAATTGCCGCATTTTATGAAATCTGGCAAATGGATAAACAAAACTGCATTCCTTAATAGATTTATTAAAGAAGAGTTGTATATGATACAACCAGAAGGTTTTGTCAATCCTAAAGGTGCTAACAAAATATGCAAGCTCCAGCGATCCATCTATGGACTGGTGCAAGCATCTCGGAGTTGGAATATACGCTTTGATAAGTTGATCAAAGCATATAGTTTTATATAGACTTGCGATGAAGCCTGTATTTACAAGAAAGTGAGTGGGAGCACTACAACTTTTCTGATAAGTATATGTGAATGACATATTGTTGATCGGAAATAATGTAGAATTATTCTACAAAGCATAAAGGAGTGTTTGAAAGGAATTTTTCAAAGAAAGACCTCGGTAAAGCTGCTTACATATTGAGCATCAAGATCTATAGAGATAGATCAAGACGCTTGATAAGTTTTTTCAATGAGTACATACCTTGACAAGATTTTGAAGTAGTTCAAAATGGAACAGTCAAAGAAAGAGTTCTTGCCTGTGTTGCAAGGTGTGAAATTGAGTAAGACTCAAAGCCCGACCACGGCAGAAGATAGAAATAGAATGAAAATCATTCCCTATGCCTCAGCCATAGGTTCTATAAAGTATGCCATGCTGTGTACCAGATCTATTGTATACCCTACACTGTGTTAAGCAAGGGAGTACAATAGTGATCTAAGAGTAGATCACTGGACAGCGGTCAAAATTATCCTTAGTGGAATAAAGGAATATTTCTCAATTATGGAGGTGACAAAAAGGTTCGTCGTAAAAGGTTACGTCGATGCAAGTTTTGACACAGATCTGGATGACTCTAAGTCTCGATCTAGATACATATTGAAAGTGGGAGCAATAAGCTAGAGTAGCTCCGTGCAGAGCATTGTTGACATAGAAATTCACAAAATACTTACGGATCTGAATGTGACAGACCCGTTGACTAAAATTATCTCACAAGCAAAACATGATCACACCTTAGTACTCTTTGGGTTTTAATCACATAGCGATGTGAACTAGATTACTGAATCTAGTAAACCATTTGGGTGTTGATCACATATCGATGTGAACTATGGGTGTTAATCACGTGGTGATGTGAAATATTGCTGTTAAATCACATGGCGATGTGAACTAGATAATTGACTCTAGTGCAAGTGGGAGACTGAAGGAAATATGCCCTAGAGGCAATAATAAAGTTATTATTTATTTCCTTATATCATGATAAATGTTTATTATTCATGCTAGAATTGTATTAACCGGAAACATAATACTTGTGTGAATACATAGACAAACAAAGTGTCACTAGTATGCCTCTACTTGACTAGCTCGTTAATCGAAGATGGTTATGTTTCCTAACCATAAACAAAAGAGTTGTTATTTGATTAACGGGATCACATCATTAGGAGAATGATGTGATTGACATGACCCATTCCATTAGCTTAGCACCCGATCGTTTAGTATGTTGCTATTGCTTTCTTCATGGCTTATACATGTTCCTATGACTATGAGATTATGCAACTCCCGTTTGCCGGAGGAACACTTTGTGTGCTACCAAACGTCACAACATAAATGGGTGATTATAAAGGTGCTCTACAGGTGTCTCCAAAGGTACATGTTGGGTTGGCGTATTTCGAGATTAGGATTTGTCACTTCGATTGTCGGAGAGGTATCTCTGGGCCCTCTCAGTAATACACATCACATAAGCCTTGCAAGCATTGCAACTAATGGGTTAGTTGTGAGATGATGTATTACGGAACGAGTAAAGAGACTTGTCGGTAACGAGATTGAACTAGGTATGGGATACCGACGATCGAATCTCGGGCAAGTAACATACCAATGACAAAGGGAACAACGTATGTTGTTATGCAGTCTGACCGATAAAGATCTTCATAGAATATGTAGGAGCCAATATGGGCATCCAGGTCCCGCTATTGGTTATTGACCGGAGACGTGTCTCGGTCATGTCTACATTGTTCTCGAACCCGTAGGGTCCGCACGCTTAAGGTTTCGATGACAGTTATATTATGAGTTTATGAGTTTTGATGTACCGAAGGAGTTCGGAGTCCCGGATGAGATCGGGGACATGACGAGGAGTCTCGAAATGGTCGAGACGTAAAGATTGATATATTGGACGACTATATTCGGACATCGGAAAGGTTCCGAGTGATTCGGGTATTTTTCGGAGTACCGGATAGTTACGGGAGAAGCAATGGGCCTTGATGGGCTTTAGTGGGAAGAGGAGAAAGGGCCAAGGGGCTGCTGTGCCCCCCTCCCCTCTAGTCCGAATTGGACTAGGGAAAAGGGGGCCGGCCACCTCTCCTTCTCCTCCACTTCCTTCTCCCTTCCTCCCCTCTTGGTGGACTCCTACTAGGACTTGGAGTCCTAGTAGGACTCCACATCCTGGCCGCACCTATTGCCTTGGCCGGCCTCCTCCTCCTCCATCCTTTATATACTGAGGCAAGGGGCACCCCATGAACACAAGTTGATCCACGTGATCTTTCTCTTAGCCGTGTACGGCACCCCAGCCACCATAGTCCTCGATAATATTGTAGCGGTGCTTAGGCGAAGCCCTGCGGCAGTAGTACATCAAGATCGTCACCACGCCGTCGTGCTGACGGAACTCTTCCCCGACACTTTGCTGGATCGGAGTCCAGGGATCGTCATCGAGCTGAACGTGTGCTAGAACTCGGAGGTGTCATAGTTTCGGTGCTTGATCGGTCGGGCCATGGAGACGTACGACTACATCAACCAAACGCTTGCATTGTCGATCTACAAGGTACGTTGATCACACTCTCCCCTCGTTGCTATGCATCACCATGATCTTGCGTGTGCGTAGGAATTTTTTTTGAAATTACTACGAAACCCAACACGCTTATCTCCAAGCACCGTAATCAATGGCGCAGTTGGGTTACCCACGCCCGTATTGATGAGAATCCCGAAATAAGGGGACACGATCTCTTCTTCGACGAGACGTGCCAAAGAAACCGCCTCGCATGACACGCTGAGGTGGGACAACGAAACAATTCGAATAAAGGCTTGGCCATGGCGATGACACACTACGGAATACGTCAGCAGATTAAATTTGTGTAAATATTATTCTCTCTATGGCAATATGTGGAAACTTATTTTGCAGAGCCGGCCACTATCTTTGTGTTCAAAATCTTCTATGAAGTACTTGGAGGAGGAACCTGCCTTGCAATGCCGAAGACAATCTGCGCGACAGACTCATCGTCATTGAAGCCTGGTTCAGGGGCTACTGAGGGAGTCCTGGATTAGGGGGTGTCCGGATGGCCGGACTATACCTTCAGCTGGACTCCTGGACTATGAAGATACAAGATTGAAGACTTCGTCCCATGTCCGGAAGGGACTTTCCTTGGCGTGGAAGGCAAGCTTGGCGATGCGGATATGTGGATCTCCTACCATTGTAACCGACTTTGTGTAACCCTAACCCTCTCCGGTGTCTATATAAACCGGAGGGTTTTAGTCCGTAGGACAACATACACAACAACAATCATACCATAGGCTAGCTTCTAGGGTTTAGCCTCTTCGATCTCGTGGTAGATCTACTCTAGTACTACCCATATCATCAATATTAATCAAGCAGGACGTAGGGTTTTACCTCCATCAAGAGGGCCCGAACCTAGGTAAAACTTCGTGTCCCTTGCCTCCTGTTACCATCCGGCCTAGACGCACAGTTCGGGACCCCCTACCCGAGATCCGCCGGTTTTGACACCGACAGTGTGGGATCCAGGGAACCAGATTTGAAGCCTTTGCTCTTCAGGAAGTCTTTGAGTGTGTCATACCAAGCACGACGGGCTTGTTTGAGGCCATACAGTGCCTTGTTGAGCTTGTAAACCATGTCAGGATGTTTTGGATCTTCAAAGCTAGGCGGTTGTGCAACATACACTTCTTCTTCAATCTTGACATTGAGAAAGGCGCTCTTCACATCCATTTGATACAGAAGGATGTTATGATGATTTGCATAGGCTAGCAATATGTGTATAGCTTCAAGCCCAGCCACAGGAGAAAATGTTTCATCGAAGTCAATTCCTTCAATTTGAGTGTATCCTTGAGCAACGAGACGAGCCTTATTTCTGACAACTTGACCATGCTCATCTTGCTTGTTGCGATATATCCACTTAGTGCCTATGATATTGTGTTTACGAGGATCAGGATGCTTGACCAGTTCCCATACATTATTCAGCTCGAACTGTTGAAGCTCTTCTTGCATAGCTTGAGTCCATTCAGGTTCCAAGAAGGCTTCATCAACTTTCTTGGGTTCAGATATTGAGACGAATGCAAAGTGCCCACAGAAATTTGCTAGTTGTGTTGCCCTTGAACGAGTGAGTGGACCAGGTGCATTGATGCTATCAATTATCTTCTCAATCTATACTTCATTTGCAACACGAGGATGAACTAGACGAAGATTTTGCTCTTGCTGATCATTGTCATCGTTTGAAGGATTGTCTTTAGGCTAAGCATTGTCTTCAGGTTGATTAGGTGCAGAGATGATAAGTTCCTCTTCAGGCTGTACTTCAGACGGTATGATTTCTCCAGTTCCCATAAGCTTGATGGATTCACTGGGTGGAATTTCATCTAGCACATTTGGCAGGTGCTCTCTTTGCGAGCCGTTAGTCTCATCGAACCGCACATCCACAGTTTCAACCACTTTATAGTGAAAGAGGTTGAAGACTCTGTAGGAATGCGAATCCTTTCCGTAACCAAGCATAAAACCTTCATGTGCTTTTGGTGCAAATTTTGAACTGTGATGTGGATCCTTGATCCAGCACCTAGCACCAAATACTCTGAAGTAACTGACATTTGGCTTCTTACCAGTGAGGAGTTCATAGGATGTTTTCTTCAGAAGCTTGTGAAGATAAACACGGTTGATGACATGGCATGCGGTATCAATAGCTTCAGGCCAGAACTTTCTTGGTGTCTTGTATTCATCGAGCATCGCCCGAGCCATCTCAATGAGTGTTCTGTTCTTGCGTTCCATGATGCCATTCTGCTGCAGCGTGTACGGAGCTGAGAACTCATGAGTGATGCCCAATGTATCAAGATAAGTATCAAGACTGGTGTTCTTGAATTCAGTGCCATTGTCACTTTTGATGTGCTTGATCTTGACGCCATAGTTGTTCATGGCTCGATTGGCGAAGCGTCTGAAGACATCCTGCACTTCAGTCTTGTAGAGGATTATATGCACTCATGTATATCTTGAATAATCATCAACAATGATGAAGCCATAGAGACAAGCAGTTGTAGTAAGGGTAGAGTAGTGAGTAGGGCCGAAGAGGTCCATGTGCAGCAGTTTGAAGGGTTGAGTCGTTGTCATGATTGTCTTTGAGGGATGCTTGGCCCTCATCATCTTTCCAGCTTCGCAGGCACCGCATAAGTGATCCTTCTTGAACTTGACGCCCTTGATGCCTATGACATGCTTCTTCTTTGCAAGAGTATGCAGGTTCCTCATGCCAGCATGCCCTAGCCTCCGATGCCAGAGCCAGCATTCTGAAGCTTTTGCAAGAAGACATACGGCAAGCTGTGGTCCTGCTGAGAAATCTACCATGTACAAATCATCTTTCCGATACCCTTCAAAGACTAGAGACTTGTCAGATTGCACCGATATTTTCCAAATATCACAATCATGTTCAAATCACAAAGCAATGAGACAGACATTAAGTTGAAACCAAGGGATTCAACAAGCATCACTTTATCCACGTGTTGATCCTTTGAGATTGCAACTCTATCTAGACCCAATACCTTGCTTTTACCAGTATCAGCAAATGTGATGTGACTTTTGTCAGATGGATGTAGGGTTGAGTCCATCAGAAGACTTCGTTTGCCAGTCATGTGATTAGTACATCCACTGTCAATAATCCATTCTGAAGCAGCTGGTGTCATACCCTACAGTGCAGTTAGGGGGATAGGCTTCACGAAGAGCATTGTGAAGCATAAGCATTTGACGAGCAAGAGGATTATTAAAAGCTTAGGTCGAGGTTAGGACTGATAGGACAAGTAGCAAGCGACTCAGGAACAAAATATATAATAAGACCATTTGGGCATTTGATCTTGCGCCCTACAAGATGTTTTAGGTCCCCAGCAATAGCTTCAGACGCATTTGATTTTTGGCTGGAGACCTTTCCCTGCAAAAGAGAGTTAAGCTTTCTTAGCCACCCACATCTTCAAGGGTGGCTTCAAAGCAATGAGTCTAAGTGCAGCATCTGAGAACTTTGGCTTTGGAGCCTTAGCAAATAGTCTTGCAGGTGGAGAATAGTACTCATAAGAATAAGAAAAGTAGTTCTGGGTCTTATGAACATGGCGGTTTGATGAAACACGCTCATATTCATAGGCCTGGGTATAGTTTCCCTGCAAAACATTTGTGTTAGTGCGACTCAGGTGAGTCCTCTGTCTGTGTGAAGCCTTTGGACCATATGAAGCCTATGTTCTGGGGTTTGTCTTCTTCCCTTGTGATGTCATGACGACATTCATAGGAAGATTCTCCAGACACTTTTTGGGCACCCAGACTTTCTTCATAAGTGGCCCATTCCTGCAGTTAGTACCAATATACCTGGCAAACACTTCACTATTCTGATTCTTAAACAGTTTATAGTTTGCATCAAAGGATTCATCAATGACAATAGGATTAGCACAAGTGAAGCCAGATAGGGTAGATGGATCCACTAAAGGTTCCTTGGCAGCAACCCATGTGGTTTTGGGCTACTGCTCAGGCTTCTAGTAAGAGCCATCAACATTCATTTTCCTTTCCAACCCAACACCCTCTTTCCTAGGGTTTCGGTTCAGAATCTGCCTTTTGAGGACATCACATAGTGTCTGATGCCCTTTGAGACTTTTGTACATCCCTATTTCAAGCAATGTCTTCAACCTAGCATTTTCATCAGCAATAGCAGTGGCATCCTCAGCAGAGGGGTTAGTTACCACATCAACAGTTGAAGACATTGCAACAGTAGCAGCAGTAGAACATCCAGCAACAGAAGTAGCGTTATCACACTCAAGGCATTTAAGACATGGTGGTTCAAATCCTTATTGAGCGAGACTGATCTATTCGGCGCGAAGTGACTCGTTTTCCTTTTGAAGATCTTCATGAGCCGCTCTCAATTTCTCAAGTTCTTGCTTCCTTTGAAGATAATCGTAGGAAAGCTTTTCATGGGTTGTTGAGAGCGTTTCATGACGACTTTCAAGTTCCTCATACTTAACATGAAGATTTTTTATGTCTTCAATTAAGGACTGAGATCGAGTCATTTCAGCGTCCAACAGGTCATCGCTTTTGTCTAACAGTTTTTGAATATGTTCCAAAGCTTTCTGTTGTTCAGTTGCAATTTTAGCAAGTGTTTTGTAGCTGGGTTTGGAATCACAATCAGAGTCATCTTCACTTGATGTTTGAAAGTAAGCATCACGTGATTTTACCTTGGCACCACGTGCCATGAAGTAGTAGGTTGGGAGGATGGATTGGGTTCGGGAGACATTGTTTTAAGTGACTCCTTGAAGTCGAGGAACCAGGGATCCTAACATGTCCGATGACCTTCATAAACATCAGAAATCCGATCCCATATAAGCTTTGCATTGCAGAGATGCATGATGCGCCTGAACTCATCTCTGGACAGAGAGGAGCAGATAACGTCCTTCACCTTGACATCCAGCAGAGTGAACTTCTGAATGTCTTCGGCATCCGCCATCTTGCATAAGTCGGTGAGGCCAATCTCCGTGACCGTCCAAAGCTCACTGTCCATTGCAAGGAGTCGCTTCCTCATCATAGTCTTCCATTTTGGGATAATCAGTGCCATCGAAGATAGGGCACGCAGCGGAGACTTTGGTTATCCCTGCAATCAACATAGCTAAAACTCCAGGTGGTTAAACCGAATCACACAAAACAAGGGAGTACCTTGCTCTGATATCAATTGAAAGTGCTAGTTATCGACTAGAGGGGGGGTGAATAGGCGATTTTTATGAAAGTCTTCAAAACATGGAAGTTTCGAAGACAATCGATAGAAATGAACCTATTAACATGCAACGGAGAGTAGACTACACTAGGCAAGCCATAGTCAAGTATTCAATGAAGTGAAAGCACAAAGACTAATAGAAGCTAGGCAGTATGGATCAGGATGGAAGACAGTATGAAGCCAATCAGAGCAAGCAGTCACACAGTGAAGATAAAATAGATAATGCAAACAGGCAATGACTTCACAAGGACCGATTGTAAATAAAGAGATGGAGAGGATAGAACCAGTTGCTCGTTGAAGACAATGATTTGTTGGACCAGTTCTAGTTGCTGTGACAACTGTACGTCTGTTTAGGGAGGCTGAGATTTAACTCAGAAGACCATGTCTTCACCTTATTCCCCTTGAGCTAAGGACACCCAGTCCTCACCCAATCACTCTGGTAAATCTTCAAGGGAGACTTCCAAACCTTCACAGACTTCGTTCACCAGCGATCCACAATGACTCTTAGATGCTCAAAATGCGACGCCTAACCGACTGCAGGATTCACAGTCCTCAAGTGGAACAAGTCTTCAGATCACACAGACAGGAAGACTTCAGTGATGCCTAACACTCTTTGGCTCTGGGTGTTCAGGGCTTTGTCCTCGCAAGGATTTCTCTCTCAAAGGCTTAGAGGTGGGTTGCTCTCAAACGACAAAAGTCGTGCACTAACTCTGAGCAGCCAACCAATTTATGGTGTAGGGGGTGGGCTATTTATAGCCACTAGGCAACCTGACCTGATTTGTCCGAAATGACCCTGGGTCACTAAGGAACTGACACGTGTTCCAATGGTCAGATTTCAAACACACGCGGCAACTTTACTTGGGCTACAAGTAAAGCTGACTCATCCAGCTCTGGATAAGATTTGCTCTCATTGTCTTTGCTCGAAGACATAGGATTTTGGTTAAGCATCACTTCAGTCACTCTGACTTTGTTCACTCGGACCCCACTTAACAGTACGGTGATTCCTATGACTCAACAAAGAAGAAAAGGAAACAACGAAACAACTAAGTCTTCGCGCTCCATAGTCTTCACTCAATGTCTTCTCTTGTCATAGTCTTCAATGTGAATATCTTCACATACCACCTTTGTCTTCAATGTCTTCATAAATTTTTAGGGGTCATCTCCGGTAGGAAAACCAAATCAATGAGGGACTACTACATGTGTTATCCTGCAATTCTCACAAACACATTAGTCCCTCAACGAGGTTTGTTGTCAATACTCCAAAACCAACTAGGGGTGGCACTAGATGCACTTACAAGCACCATGTTTAAGTAGAGATTACAACGGGTAAGAGAGAGGTTACACCGCTGCATAGAGGGGGAAGAGTTGGTGATGATGGCGGTTAAGTTGTTGGTGAAGATTGCGGTGATGATGATGGTCCCCGGTGGCACTCGGTGCCACCGGAAGCGAGGGGGAGAGAGCCCCCCTCCTCCTTCTTCTTCTTCCTTGACCTCCTCCCTAGATGGGAGAAGGGTTTCCCCTCTGGTCCATGGCCTCCATGGTGTGGGAGGGGCGAGAGCCCCTCCGAGATTGGATCCGTCTCTCTGTCTCTCTCTGTTTCTGCGTTTTGTTCTTCTGCCCTTTCACTGTTTCGTATATATTTCGAGATCCGTAACTCCGATTGGACTGAAGTCTTCGCTGTGATTTTTCCCCAAAAAATTAGCTTTCTTGTGGCTGAGGAAGGGCATCAACCGCCTTACGGGGGGCCCACGAGGGTCAGGGGTGCACCCAGGGGGTGGGGCGCCCCCCTGCCTTGTGCCTCCCTCGGGCACCGTTTTGCGTGGATTTTTCTTCCGGGATTATCCAAATATTCCAAAAATATTCTCCATCCGTTTTTATCCCGTTTGGATTCCGTTTGATATGGGGTTTCTGCGAAACATAAAACATGCAACAAACAGGAACTGGCACTGGGCACTGGATCAATATGTTAGTCCCAAAAGATAGTATAAAAAGTTGCCAAAAGTATATGAAAGTTGAATAATATTGGCATGGAACAATAAAAAATGATAGATACGACGAAGACGTATCAGCATCCCCAAGCTTAATTCCTGCTCGTCCTCGAGTAGGTAAATGATAAAAAAGATAATTTTTGATGTGGAATGCTACCTAGCATAATCTTGATCATATATCTAATCATGGCATGAATATTAAGACACGAGTGATTCAAAGCAATAGTCTATCATTTGACATAAAAACAATAATACTTCAAGCCTACTAATAAAGCAATCATGTCTTTTCAAAATAAGATGGCCAAAGAAAGTTATCCCTACAAAATCATATAGTCTGGCTATGCTCCATCTTCACCACACAAAATATTCACATCATGCACAACCTCGATGACAAGCCGAGCAATTGGTTCATACTTTTTAACGCGCTTCAGCTTTTTCAACCCTCACGCAATACATGAGCATGAGCCATGGACATAACACTATAGGTGGAATAGAATATGATGGTGGAGGTTGTGTGGAGAAGACAAAAAGGGAGAAAGTCTCACACCGACGCGGCTAATCAACGGGCTATGGAGATGCCCATCAATTGATGTCAATGTGAGGAGTAGGGATTGCCATGCAACGGATGCACTAGAGCTATAAGTGTATGAAAGCTCAAACTGAAACTAAGTGGGTGTGCATCCAACTTGCTTGCTCATGAAGACCTCGGGCATTTGAGGAAGCCCATCATCGGAATATACAAGCCAAGTTCTACAATGAAAATTCCCACTGGTATATGAAAGTGACAAAATAAGAGACTCTCTATCATGAAGAACATGGTGCTACTTTGAAGCACAAGTGTGGTAAAAGGATAGTAACATTGCCCCTTTTTTGCGGGCTTCTTTGGCCCCCTTTTTATTCAGGCTTCTTTGGCCTCTCTTTTTTTGGCGGGCAATGCTCTAATAATGATGATCATCACACTTTAATTTACTTACAACTCAATATTACAACTCGATACTAGAACAAAGATATGACTCTATATGAATGCCTCTGGCGGTGTATCGGGATGTGCAATGATCTAGCGTAGCAATGACATAAAAAAATGGACAAGCCATGAAAACATCATGCTAGCTATCCTACGATCATGCAAAGCAATATGACAATGAATGCTCAAGTCATGTATATGATGATGATGATGGAAGTTGCATGGCAATATATCTCGGAATGGCTGTGGAAATGCCATAATAGGTAGGTATGGTGGCTGTTTTGAGGAAGATATAATGAGGCTTATGTGTGATAGAGCGTATCGTATCACGGGGTTTGGATGCACCGGCGAAGTTTGCACCAACTCTCGAGGTGAGAAAGGGCAATGCACGGTACCAAAGAGGCTAGCAATGATGGAAGGGTGAGAGTGCGTATAATCCATGGACTCAACATTAGTCATAAAGAACTCACATACTTATTGCAAAAGTTTATTAGCCCTCGAAGCAAAGTACTACTACGCATGCCCCTAGGGGGATAGATTGGTAGGAAAAGACCATCGCTCATCCCCGACCGCCACTCATAAGGAAGACAATCAATAAATACCTCATGCTCCGACTTAGTTACATAACGGTTCACCATACGTGCATGCTATGGGAATCACAAACCTCAACACAAGTATTTATACTAATCCACAACTACCCACTAGCATGACTCTAATATCACCATCTTTACATTGCAAAACTATTGCAAGGAATCAAACATATCATATTTAGTGATCTACAAGTTTTATGTAGGATTTTATGACTAACCATGTGAATGACCAATTCCTGTCATCTCTCTAAATAGATATAAGTGAAGCAAGAGAGTTTAATTCTTTCTACAAAAGATATTCCCACGCTCTAACAAGTATAAGTGAAGCAAAATAGCATTCTACAAATGGCGGTTTTCTATGTAAAGAGAAACAGGCAATCAAAACTTCAAATGATAAAAGTGAAGCACATGAAGCATTCTATATCGCCATACTCAAAAGATATAAGTGAAGTGCATAGAGAATTCTATAAATCAACCAAGGACTATCTCATACCAGCATGGTGCATAAAAGAAAAATGAAAACTAAATGCAAAATACGCTCCAAGATCCGCACATATCACATGAATGAAACGAATCCGAAAACATACCGATACTTGTTGAAGAAAGAGGGGATGCCTTCCGGGGCATCCCCAAGCTTAGACGCTTGAGTCTCCTTGAATATTTACTTGGGGTGCCTCGGGCATCCCCAAGCTTGAGCTCTTGCCTCTCTTCCTTCTTCTCACATCGAGACCTTCTCGATCATCGAACACTTCATCCACACAAAACTTCAACAGAAAACTCGGTAAGATCCGTTAGTATAATAAAGAAAATCACTACTCTAAGCACTGTTGCAAACCAATTCATATTTTGTTTTTGCATTGTGTCTACTGTAATATAGATTTTCCATGGCTTAATCCACTGATAGGAATTGATAGTTTCATCAAAACAAGCAAACTATGCATCAAAAACAGAATTTGTCTAAAACAGAACAATCTGTAATAATCAGAACATTCACCATAATTCTGATACTTGAAAAATTCTGCCAAAATTAGGAAAATGAACAATTTGTATAGAAAGACAGTGCAAAAAGAATCAGAACCATTTGACGTTCCAGTAAAAAAATGTAAAATCGCGCACTACAGCCAAAGTTTCTGTCCTGCACCGCACAAACCAACAAGCATTGTAAACATCCTAAAGGAAAACCTTGGCACATTATTTTTATAATACAATGGAATTGTACAAGGGGATAATTATTTTTGTTGAAAAGTTTCTATAATCAAGATTCACAAAGTTTCCGTGAGCATGAACAAAGTTCAAGGCTACCTCCCACTTCAACAATGCTTGTCTTTCTCACTTTTGTTTTTCTTTTTGAAAAGGTTTTGGGTTCTCCTCTTTATTTTTGTTGTTTTTAAACTATATAAAAGCACTCAACAGAAATAAATGACTCTCTAAAACTTCCGGGTTGTCTCCCAGGCAGCGTTTTCTTTAAAGCCATTAAGCTAGGCATATAGTGCTCAAGTAGTGAATCCACCCGGATCCCAAGGTATATCAAAGCCATTTTCAATTAGCAATGATTTGTAACTTAGTAGTGAGCACAAAGTAACATATATCATGTAATGACGAAGTCTAACTCTCTTCCCATGCATCGTCATGTCATAAAAGAACAATTCATGCACACAAAGTAAAGGCCAATGCATAGTATAAACAGTTTCTTGAAATTTTATAGTATTGGAAACATAGAAAGGTGGAGATATAGTTCCTCTCTCATAATAATTGCAAGTAGGAGGAGCAAGCACATGCATATGATATCTATCAAAATCATCATGTGTAGTAGTAAAAGGCAACCCATCAATATAATCCTTCATAAGCACAAACTTCTCCGATATAGTGTAGTTTGGAGAATTCAAAAAGACAATAGGACTATCATGTGTGAGTGCAATAGCAACAATTTCATGTTTAACATAAGGAACTATAGCAAGTTCATCTCCATAAGCATAATTCATGTTGGCATCTTGGCCACAAGCATAGCAAGCATCATCAAAAAGGGATATTTCAAGAGAATCAATGGGATCATAACAATCATCATAGCAATCATCCTTCGGTAAGCATGAAGGGAATTTAAACAACGTATGAGTTGAAGAGTTACTCTCATTAGAAGGTGGGAACGGGTGATAAATCCGCTCTTCCTCCTTTTGTTCTTTGCTCTCCTCCTCATCTTTTTCATCCAATGAGCTCACAGTTTCATCAATTTCTTCTTCCATAGATTCCTGCAAAATATTAGTCTCTTCTTGGACAGCGGAGACTTTTTCAATAAATGCATCAATATCGGAATTATATTCATAATTCTCATAACAATATTTAAGGATAGCTAAATTTTCGGGTATGTAGACAGCATCATAAAGATTTTCATATTCTTTGAACATAGATTCAATTTCATAAGCACCCATAAAAGCAACAACTTATTCTATTTGTTCTACATCATAGTAGTCATATATATCTCTAGCATAAGAAACCAAAGTTTCATTATCATTAAATTTGCATAAAAAGGGAAGGTATGGAGCCTTCATCCTAGAGCAACAAGTATAATCATATCTCAAGCAGAGTTGCCTAGCATACCATTTCAACATATAAATTTGATCCCATAATAGTTTCCCTTTTTGAGTCAAGCGATAATCCCTAAAGTATTCATGTTGATCCAACGTGTCTCCCATTACCAAATTGAATGGGGTTTTCTCTGGATTATCAAAGTAGTACATAATATCTGTCACATAACGAGCATCGAGGGTTTTAGGAGGTTCCTCATCTCCATGAGCAGCAAGTACACCTAATTTTTTTGGTATTTCATGTTCCATATCCATAACTAAAGATAAAGAACAACTAAGAATAGCAAATAAAAATTACTTAGTGATAAAGCAAACAAGCACACACGAGAATATTCACCCCACGCTATTGCTCCCTGGCAACGGCGCCAGAAAAAGGTCTTGATAACCCACAAGTATAGGGGATCAATTGTAGCCTCTTTCGATAAGTAAGTGTGTCGAACCCAACGAGGAGCTAAAGGTAGAACAAATATTCCCCAAGTTCTATCGACCACCGATACAACTCTACGCACGCTCGACGTTCGCTTTACCTAGAACAAGTATGAAACTAAAAGTACTTTGTAGGTGTTGTTGGTGTGACGCCCCCGATTTGACCGTACACTAATCATACACGCAAACGTGTACGATCAAGATCAAGGACTCACGGGAAGATATCACAACACAACTCTACAAATAAAATAAGTCATACAAGCATCATAATACAAGCCAGGGGCCTCGAGGGCTCGAATACAAGAGCTCGATCATAGACGAGTCAGCGGAAGCAACAATATCTAAGTACAGACATAAGTTAAACAAGTTGCCATAAGATGGCTAGCACAAACTGGGATACAGATCGAAAGAGGCGCAATCCTCCTGCCTGGGATCCTCCTAACTACTCCTGGTCGTCGTCAGCGGGCAGCACGTAGTAGTAGGCACCTCCGATGTAGCAGGGGTCATCGTCGACAGTGGCGTCTGGCTCCTGGGCTCCAACATCTGGTTGCGACAACCAGGTAGAAGGGATAGAGGGAAAAGAAGGAGAAAGCAACCGTGAGTACTCATCCAAAGTACTCACAAGCAAGGAGCTACACTACATATGTACGCATTGGTATCAACTGGAATAAGGCTATTATATGTGGACTGAACTGCAGAAAGCCGGGATAAGGGGGGATAGCTAGTCCTTTCGAAAACTACGCTTCTGGCAGCCTCCGTCTTGCAGCATGTAGAAGAGAGTAGACTGAAGTCCTCCAAGTAGCATCGCGTAGCATAATCCTAACCGATGATCCTCCCCTCGTCGCCCTGTGAGAGAGTGATCATCGGTTGTATCTAGCACTTGGAAGGGTGTGTTTTATTAAGTATCCGGTTCTAGTTGTCATAAGGTCAAGGTACAACTCCAAGTCGTCCTGTTACCGAATATCACGGCTATTCGAATAGATTAACTTCCCTGCAGGGGTGCACCACATAACCCAACACGCTCGATCCCATTTGGCCGGACACACTTTCCTGGGTCATGCCCGGCCTCGGAAGATCAACACGTCGCAGCCCTACCTAGGCACAACAGAGAGGTCAGCACACCGGTCTAAATCCTATGGCGCAGGGGTCTGGGCCCATCACCCTTTGCACACCTGCATGTTGCGAACACGGCCGGAAGCAGAACTAGCCCCCTTAATACAAGAGCAGGCTTACGGTCCAATCCGGCGCGCGCCACTCAGTCGCTGACGTCATGAAGGCTTCGGCTGATACCACGATATCGAGTGCCCATAACTATCCCCGCGTAGATGGTTAGTGCATATAGGCCAGTAGCCAGACTCAGATCAAATACCAAGATCTCGTTAAACGTGTTAAGTATCCGCGAACTCCGACCAGGGCCAGGCCCACCTCTCTCCTAGGTGGTCACAACCTGCCCTGTCGTTTCGCCACAAAGATCCACAGAGAGGGCCGTTGGGACAAAGGTCCTTTCAGCCCCCAATCCGTGAATCACTCGCGGGTGCTCCACAAGCCGACCCGACTTTAGTCACCACATGTATCATGTATAAAGTATATAGTATATACCCGTGATCACCTCCCGAGTGATCACGGCCCAATAATATAGCATGGCAGACGGACAAGAATGTATGGCCACTAATGATAATCTAGCATCCTATACTAAGCATTAGGATTGTAGGTAAAGGTAACAACAGTAGTAGCAAGGACAGGCTATGCATCAGAATAGGATTAACGGAAAGCAGCAACATACTACACTACTCTAATGCAAGCAGTAGGGAGAAGAGTAGGCAATATCTGGTGATCAACGGGGGGGGCTTGCCTGGTTGCTCTGGCAAGAGAGTAAACTCCGTAGTCGAACTGGGCAGCAGCAGCGTCGGTCTCGGTGTCTAGCGAGAGAAGAGGGGGAAGAAACAATAAATATTTAAGCAAGCAGGTGCGTAGCGATGCATGACATGACAAGTATCGGTGCTAGAGGTGCCCTAACGTGGTATGAGGTGATACCGGTGAAGGGGGAAACATCCGGAAAAGTATTCCCGGTGTTTCGCGTTTACGGGCGGAGGAGCCGGAGGGGGAAAGTTGCGAGTTCGATAGGTTAGAGGGTGTGGCGGACGAACGGGTTGCGCATCTGGATTCGTCTCGTCGTTCTAAACAACTTTCATGTAGAAAGTATTTTCATCTCAGCTATGGTTTATTTTATATTAATTTTAAAAGACTTAATTCATTTTTAGGATTTATTTAATTATTTAAATTCAACATTATCCGGAACAGTGCATGCTGATGTCAGCATGACGTCAGCAGTCAACAGAGGAGTTGACTGGTCAACTGACATGTGGGTCCCATTCGTCATTGACTGATTAGTCTAATTAGGGTTTAATTAAACTATCTACTTAATTAGTTTAATTAAACATGATTAATTAACTTAATTAATTCATTAACTATTTTAATTATTAACTAATTTTTAATTAATTAAATAATTATATATTTATTTTTATTTTGTTTTTTAAGCGTTTTGGAGTGGGGCCCCATTGTCATAGGGCCACTGGGGTCTATGCGGGCGTGCGGGTTACGGGCTCCAACCGAACGGGCGATGGCCCGAGTGGGGG
>NC_041384.1:124059096-124066391 GCF_002162155.2 Triticum dicoccoides | reverse complement strand
GAGGGGAGAGTGGGGGGGAGTGGGGATCAGGTGAGGGTTAGGGTTCGGGGGGAGTGGGTAGTGGGGAGTTAAGGGAGTGTGGGGGACGGCTGGGCCGTGGGGTGAGCCGGCCCGTTCGGGCGGCTGAGGCCAGCTGGGCCACTTGGCCCAGCGGGGGGGGGGGTCCTGTTTTCTTTTCCTTTTTTTTGTTTGCTCGTTTTCCTTTTCTTTCTCCTTTTCAATTTCTTTTCTATTTATTTTTACCTTTGTTTTATAAATTATAAATCTAGCCCCTAAATTAGTACTAATACTTATGACACTGCCATAATTGATTTGGCACCCTAAACAATTAGTTTATATTTGTTTAGTATTTAAAAGACATTTAAATATTAGTTTTACTGTAGTTTTTATTAAACTAGCGCTTTTAACTACTTTATAAAAAAAGATGTTTTCTCCACCATAATTACCTACACATTATTTGTCACCTCTCGGACATTTTAGATTTAAAGTTTGAAAACTTTGATGTTTGCATTGATTTTAAATTTGAAGTTTGAACTGGGTTTCTAACCGACGTGAGTTTAACAACAGTAGCTGAGGTGACGTGGCATCGTTAACGCAGGACTACTGTAGCCTAATTATCCGGGCGTCACAAATCTCCTCCACTACAAGAAATCTCGTCCCGAGATTTAAGCGGTGGAGTAAGGGGGGAAAGGTGCTTGTAGCGAAAAACCTAACGAGTCTTCTCGGTCTTGGTTACTCTTCTCGAAGAGGTCGATTCATTATGTTGATGTCTTCATTTCTCTGCTTCAGGTCATCATGATGAAGTCGGCATCCTTTCTTCGGGAACTCCATCGTACTTACGAAAAATGATAAGGGGTATCTCCAGAAGAATTGACCTCTACAAGGTCACGTATCTGGTAGAGAACATCAAGGAGGGTGGAGGATAGTAACTCTCGAATCGAAACTTAAGAAAATATCAAGAGCAAAGTAAAGAGGTAACCTGGGAAGTTTCGAGCGGGCAGGCAATCGTCCGATGCCTGTTATAGGGCGTGAAAGGGTCAAAGCAACGGGAATAAGTATTGTGTCCGATATCAGACCTGAAGGTGGCTCGTGAATTACATACGAGTCCACGCGCGAGGATCAACCTTGGAAACAGGGGGTGTACATGAGAGTCAGGTTTCGATCCTGGGAAACTGTGGGTTATGGGCCCACCATGTGGTTTTTTAATAGGAGCAGTGACATCTTGCACGGTCATGATAGCAAGGCATGTCAGGGAGTACCATGTCAGCTATGTCGGCAACAACATTGGTACCAAGGGCGAGGGACGAAGAGAACCATTTTCCTGCTCGTTGAACGAGGCGGGCCAATAGGCAAGGTTCCATCCATCGGTGGCTACCGAAATGTCATCAACAACAGTAACAGGGTCTTGCTGACAGAATTGTTCACCGAGGCATATACATAAGCAGGAGAATATTACTGCTTAGATCATATAGATCACAAGAAAGGTTAAACCAAATAATGGAAAGGAAAATGTGTTTAAACACATATATCAGGGGTATATCCTCCCCAAGGACAAGCAGAGCATGATATCCTTGGCAGGATATAATAAAAACTCTTTAGGAAAGGGGAAAGAAATTTCATGACATTACCCATGCAACGGTGTTTGGATAATTGAGCAGGTAACATTTAGCATTATGCTTCAAATGTTTTTATTGAAAATCGAAGTACCATAGGCATGCTTCGAGATAGCATCGACATGGTCTTCAAGCAAAGATCGGACTTTGGATATGCAGAGGATCCATCAGGAACAACTTATAGAATAAGTCTTACAATTTCCTCATGGAAGAATGGCTAACCTTGCTGAAAAGGAATTTATAACAATAGGGCCTCCGGCCAGGTGTGTTGAGCATGCCATCACCTTACCGGGTCATAAAGGACCAGTGTTATAACTCTTGGAAAAATGTTCCAACCATCATATCTGACCGAGATTCAGATCTGATCGGTGTTAGGATACCTTAGACTCAGGATGCCTGAGAAGAAAAGGTGCAACACAAATTGTCAAGATGAGATTGTAAGATTCTCGGGAATTGAACTGTGGAAGCAAGTTCCGAATCATGAGTTCATTATTAAATCAAGGATAGAATGAGGAGGTGGCTGATGAACTCAGCGACAATTCATCGAGATTTCCAAAAGATGGATTTCCACAATTATGTGAACAAGGGAATATCATTTGTCAAATCAATGATATAATGATGTATGCTCGAGGGGAACATACTCAACTGAACAATGATAGAAGGGTGCACCCAGGAATCTGGACTAGGTAGCACGATCAATGTTCGAATGATGATTCAATAAGCAATAGAATTTCTAAAGAAACTGTAGACCAATAACTTCAAAGCAATAGGGTTGCTAGAAGTTTAGAATTTACACATCACAGACCATTTGTCGGTATTCCGGTTAGAAACAACACGGAGACCAAGAAATGAACGCAAATGGCGAGAGATATTACTATATCAAGAATTCTCAAGAGGTGGTAAAATTGCCACGACATTCTTGACATAAAAGGTGGTAATATTCCAAGGTAAAGAAGGACAAATGCTGGATAGCAAGGAACTCAAGGTATAACACAAAACATGAACAAGTTTGTGTTGGAGGGAAGGCAATAAAGTGGCCGATGATAACACAAATCATTAGGGGCAAGGATGGTATTTCTCATCATGAATTCAGTTGATACCCTTGAAGAGCTCAGAATGCTTATGATTAAAATTAGCACAATAATGATGTATCCGTTCAGGCTAGGACAGACATGGAGTATTAAACTTGTAAGCGATGAAGATCTCTAATCCTCGTTGAATCGCAGTGCAGACTCGATTCCGTTATCGGTGTCCTTGAGTGTTTCATAACTCAAAGCCCATGAAAAATTGGAGTCTGTGAGAATGTAATACCTGATGAAGAACTCATAAGAGGTTATGCAGTTCCATGATAATCTCGAGATACCAGGGGGTAATACTCGACGACAGGTCAAAGTAAAGGTTGGACTGGTGTATTGATCTACAGAAAACAAGTGCTTAAACTTGCCCGAGAAATGGGATCAGAGAAGAACATGGTCGGAACCACGATTACAGAAGGCCAGATCCCAGATATAAGATGAACTTCTACCAAGGGAATAATTAATTAAAGAGAAGCTTTAATGGTAAAATCTACATCATGTCCATGGGCATGAACACAAAGTTCAAGGTCGACTCCCACTCCTTCAATGGATAACCTTTCATTCATTGCTCTAGGTAAAAATGATCTTAGTGTCAAAACCTACCCGGTGAATTACCAGAGGAGTATGACCCGTGAAAACTTTCGGGTTCACACAGATTAAGGAAGACATAGGTTCAACCATCGGGGCTTCTTAGAACATATACCATGAACTTCAGGAGTAAATAACACAAGCTCAAAAGTAGAGTATGGCTGACAAAAGTAGAGTATACAATTTACCAAGGGCATTATGTATTAGGTAAAGAACTCACAAGAATTTTGGTTGTGAAGGACATTGTCGGAAAATAACCCGGCAATGGGTATGGCGGTCCACAATGGGGCTGATGTGAGTATCGGTACTCAATGAAAGGAAGAAGGAATGCCAAGGCATCAGATTATAGAAACAACTGACTAATTCAAAGCTTAATGCAAAGAAATTTTATGATTCCCAAATCAAGGGATCAGAAGCAATCGTTCTGATCAAAAATGAATAAGTTCAATAGACTTAGAAGCACAAACGATCAAGGCATTGATTGGTCAAGAACCAACTCATATCCAAATGACGTCTGAGCCGGAAGGATGAATCCTAGGATTCGACTGAGGAATGCGGGCATCCTCAACATATTGAATCAACGGACTTAAAATGATAAAGACAAGGGAGGCCAATAAGATTACGAAACTTATCGGATTAACCACAATTTAAGAAAGCGAGAATTTCAAGAGCAATAGGCTGCTCAGGATTTTTGGAAGATCGAATAGTATTTCAAAGACCATTGTGAAACACATGAACAACTGGGGGATGAGCGGATACTCGATAAGTGTGAGAATTTTCCATAGGGGTATTCAGGTGACAAATAACTGCAAGGCAGTAAGCTTAAAGGATTATCGAAACATCGACGAGTAATTCGGAGTATCTTGTAATAACAAGACCAACTGGGGATGAATGTAAGAATAACAACTGCAAGTAGTTATCCATAAGGGTTGATGGTGGAAGGGAATTGCAAACGCGATGAACACAAGTTCTCGGGTTAACGGCGGAGAGTATCTTCAGGGTCTCCGCGTGCAGCACACGATCATCAGTAATAAGGGACTCTCCGGGTGAAAGTGATAACGAGATCCTAATGTTAGATTTAGCAAATTTCACTTAACCCGAATAGAAGAGAGATCAGAGTCCCAGAGTATAGACAAGGAGTAAAAGATCCTAATACCACCCAATGGTGACGTGGGCCCGTAAGCCACACAGCCATATTAGTAAAAGTTTTTCAATGACTAGACTCGACTTCGGCCAAGGACTTGGAAAGGGGGATTCCTACAGGCAGTTGGCTCTGATACCAACTTGTGACGCCCCCGATTTGACCGTACACTAATCATACACGCAAACGTGTATGATCAAGATCAAGGACTCACGGGAAGATATCACAACACAACTCTACAAATAAAATAAGTCATACAAGCATCATAATACAAGCCAGGGGCCTCGAGGGCTCGAATACAAGAGCTCGATCATAGACGAGTCAGCGGAAGCAACAATATCTGAGTACAGACATAAGTTAAACAAGTTGCCATAAGATGGCTAGCACAAACTGGGATACAGATCGAAAGAGGCGCAAGCCTCCTGCCTGGGATCCTCCTAACTACTCCTGGTCATCGTCAGCGGGCAGCACGTAGTAGTAGGCACCTCCGATGTAGGAGGGGTCGTCATCGACAGTGGCGTCTGGCTCCTGGGCTCCAACATCTGGTTGCGACAACCAGGTAGAAGGGATAGAGGGAAAAGAAGGAGAAAGCAACCGTGAGTACTCATCCAAAGTACTCGCAAGCAAGGAGCTACACTACATATGTACGCATTGGTATCAACTGGAATAAGGCTATTATATGTGGACTGAACTGCAGAAAGCCGTGATAAGGGGGGATAGCTAGTCCTTTCGAAAACTACGCTTCTGGCAGCCTCCGTCTTGCAGCATGTAGAAGAGAGTAGACTGAAGTCCTCCAAGTAGCATCGCATAGCATAATCCTAACCGATGATCCTCCCCTTGTCGCCCTGTGAGAGAGCGATCACCGGTTGTATCTGGCACTTGGAAGGGTGTGTTTTATTAATTATCCGGTTCTAGTTGTCATAAGGTCAAGGTACAACTCCAAGTCATCCTGTTACCGAAGATCACGGCTATTCGAATAGATTAACTTCCCTGCAGGGGTGCACCACATAACCCAACACGCTCGATCCCATTTGGCCGGACACACTTTCCTGGGTCATGCCCGACCTCGGAAGATCAACACGTCGCACCCCTACCAAGGCACAACAGAGAGGTCAGCACGCCGGTCTAAATCCTATGGCGCAGGGGTCTGGGCCCATCGCCCTTTGCACACCTGCACGTTGCGAACGCGGCCGGAAGCAGAACTAGCCCCCTTAATACAAGAGCAGGCTTACGGTCCAATCCGGCGCGCGCCACTCAGTCGCTGACATCACGAAGGCTTCGGCTGATACCACGACGCCGAGTGCCCATAACTGTCCCCGCGTAGATGGTTAGTGCGTATAGGCCAGTAGCCAGACTCAGATCAAATACCAAGATCTCGTTAAACGTGTTAAGTATCCGCGAACTCCGACCAGGGCCAGGCCCACCTCTCTCCTAGGTGGTCACAACCTGCCCTGTCATTTCGCCACAAAGATCCACATAGAGGGCCGTTGGGACAAAGGTCCTTTCAGCCCCCAATCCGTGAATCACTCGCGGGTGCTCCACAAGCCGACCCGACTTTAGTCACCACATGTATCATGTATAAAGTATATAGTATATACCCGTGATCACCTCCCGAGTGATCACGGCCCGATAATATAGCATGGCAGACGGACAAGAATGTATGGCCACTGTCGATAATCTAGCATCCTATACTAAGCATTAGGATTGCAGGTAAAGGTAACAACAGTAGTAGCAAGGACAGGCTATGCATCAGAATAGGATTAACGGAAAGCAGTAACATACTACACTACTCTAATGCAAGCAGTAGGGAGAAGAGTAGGCGATATCTGGTGATCAACGGGGGGGCTTGCCTGGTTGCTCTGGCAAGAGAGAGGGGTCGTCAACTCCGTAGTCGAACTGGGCAGCAGCAGCGTCGGTCTCGGTGTCTAGCGAGAGAAGAGGGGGAAGAAACAATAAATATTTAAGCAAGCAGGTGCATAGCGATGCATGACATGACAAGTATCGGTGCTAGAGGTGCCCTAACGCGGTATGAGGTGATACCGGTGAAGGGGGAAACATCCGGAAAAGTATTCCCGGTGTTTCGTGTTTACGGGCAGAGGAGCCAAAGGGGGAAAGTTGCGAGTTCGATAGGTTAGGGGGGTGTGGCGGACGAACGGGTTGCGCATCAGGATTCGTCTCGTCGTTCTGAACAACTTTCATGTACAAAAGTATTTTCATCTGAGCTACAGTTTATTTTATATTAATTTTAAAAGACTTAATTCATTTTTAGGATTTATTTAATTATTTAAATTCAACATTATCCGGAACAGTGCATGCTGATGTCAGCATGACGTCAGCAGTCAACAGAGGCGTTGACTGGTCAACTGACGTGTGGGTCCCATTCGTCATTGACTGATTAGTCTAATTAGGGTTTAATTAAACTATCTACTTAATTAGTTTAATTAAACACAATTAATTAACTTAATTAATTCATTAACTATTTTAATTATTAACTAATTTTTAATTAATTAATTAATTATATATTTATTTTTATTTTGTTTTTTAAAACGTTTTGGAGTGGGGCCCCATTGTCATAGGGCCAATGGGGTCTATGCGGGCGTGCGGGTTACGGGCTCCAACCGAACGGGCGATGGCCCGAGTGGGGGGGCGAGCCCGACAGGGGAAAACGGGGCGAGACCACCGGGTGCCACCGGCGGACGACCGCGGCGCGGCAGCCATTGAGGGGCCCCGGCGGAGGCGGCCAGCATGGCAGTGGCAGGCACGACAGCCTGGGGCGGGGCCGGCAACGGTAGGGAGGCGGAGGGAGCCGGGACGCGGCCACGGCGGGCGCAGAGGGGAAGGGGGCCGCGGCCAGCGTTAGGAGGCCGGGGCACGAGC
>NC_041384.1:124058453-124059086 GCF_002162155.2 Triticum dicoccoides | reverse complement strand
GGGGGGTGCGGTCAAGCGCCGGTCGGAGGCGAGGCAAGGCGAGGTCAGAGGCGAGCGAGCGCGGCAGCAGCGCAGTAGCATACACGCGCGGGGTGGGGGGAGGGCGATGCGCCTGTGGCGATGGCCAAGCGCGGCCCGCAGGGGCCACGGCGGGGGCGGCGCGTGTGAGCTCAGGCGAGGGGATCTGACAGCGGGCGCGGCAGCAGAGTCCGGGGAGAGGGAAGGCAGTGGCGCGGGCGGTTCGGCCGGGGCGCGCGACCGATGCGGTGAGCGCGCGCGGGGGCTTGTGGCGACGAGCGCGAGCGGCAAGGGAGAGGGAGGAAGCGAGGCGCATGCTCACTGGGACCGTAGGGGAAATGGCAGCGGGGGTCGAGGGGGATGTCGTGGACGAGCGACGGAGTGGAGGAGGACGGCGAGGTGGCGGCGTCCGGTGAGGGAGGCCCGGCGAAGGCGCGGTCCAGGCGGATTGGGGGCGCCGGCGTGGTGGCGACGGGAACCGGTGGCGGCGTCGAGGGCGACCGATGGGGTAGCGGGACGGCGAGACGGCAGGGCGATGGGGGTGGTGCTCCGGTGGGGGGCGCCTAGGACGGCGACGGGCGTCGGGGCGATGTCGTCGGGGTCGGGGGTGTGGTC
>NC_041384.1:124050728-124058375 GCF_002162155.2 Triticum dicoccoides | reverse complement strand
GAGGGGAGAGTGGGGGGGAGTGGGGATCAGGTGAGGGTTAGGGTTCGGGGGGAGTGGGTAGTGGGGAGTTAAGGGAGTGTGGGGGACGGCTGGGCCGTGGGGTGAGCCGGCCCGTTCGGGCGGCTGAGGCCAGCTGGGCCACTTGGCCCAGCGGGGGGGGGGGTCCTGTTTTCTTTTCCTTTTTTTTGTTTGCTCGTTTTCCTTTTCTTTCTCCTTTTCAATTTCTTTTCTATTTATTTTTACCTTTGTTTTATAAATTATAAATCTAGCCCCTAAATTAGTACTAATACTTATGACACTGCCATAATTGATTTGGCACCCTAAACAATTAGTTTATATTTGTTTAGTATTTAAAAGACATTTAAATATTAGTTTTACTGTAGTTTTTATTAAACTAGCGCTTTTAACTACTTTATAAAAAAAGATGTTTTCTCCATCATAATTACCTACGCATTATTTGTCACCTCTCGGACATTTTAGATTTAAAGTTTGAAAACTTTGATGTTTGCATTGATTTTAAATTTGAAGTTTGAACTGGGTTTCTAACCGACGTGAGTTTAACAACAGTAGCTGAGGTGACGTGGCATCGTTAACGCAGGACTACTGTAGCCTAATTATCCGGGCATCACAGTTGGATAGGTTTGCAAGATAATAAAGATTACATAAATAAAACATAGGGGCTGTTTAGATAAAGACACAACTAAGTTAGGTTTAGTAGAGAGCTTTTTGTTACGAGAAAGTTATTTGTCCCTGGGCAATCGATAACTAGACCGGTAATCATTATTGCAATTTTATTTGAGGGAGAGGCATAAGCTAACATACTTTCTCTACTTGGATCATATGCACTTATGATTGGAACTCTAGCAAGCATCCGCAACTACTAAAGATCATTAAGGTAAAACCCAACCATAGCATTAAAGTGTCCTCTTTATCCCATACGCAAACAACCTACTTACTCGGGTTTGTGCTTCTGTCACTCACGCCACCCAACATAAGCAAATCATGAACATATTGCAAACCCTACAGCGGGAATCCCTCACGCTTGCGCGACACGGAGAGCACCATAGGAAAACACCAATAATAAAACATGCAACTCAAACCAATCACGATCATCAAATAACCCATAGGACAAAACGGATCTACTCAAACATCATAGGATAGCCATACATCATTGGGAAATAATATATAGCGTTGAGCACCATGTTTAAGTAGAGATTACAGTGGGCAAGAGAGAGGTTACACCGCTGCATAGAGGGGGGAGAGTTGGTGATGATGATGGTGAAGTTGTTGGTGAAGATTGCGGTGATGATGATGGCCCCCGGTGGCACTCGGTGCCACCGGAAGCGAGGGGGAGAGAGCCCCCTCCTTCTTCTTCTTCCTTGACCTCCTCCCTAGATGGGAGAAGGGTTTCCCCTCTGGTGCATGGCCTCCATGGCATGGGAGGGGCGAGAGCCCCTCCGAGATTGGATCTGTCTCTCTCTGTTTCTGCGTTCTGTTCTTCTACCCTTTCACCATTTCGTATATATATGGAGATCCGTAACTCCGATTGGACTGAAATCTTCGCCGTTATTTTCCCCCCAAAAATAGCTTTCTTGCGGCCGAAGAAGGGCATCAACCGCCTTACGTGGGGGCTACGAGGGTCAGGGGCGCGCCCCCCTGCCTCGTGCCTCCCTCGGGCACTGTCTCGTGTGGATTTTTCTTCCGGAATTCTTCAAATGTTCCAAAAATATTCTCCATCCGTTTTTATCCCGTTTGGATTCAGTTTGATATGGGGTTTCTGCGAAATATAAAACATGCAACAAATAGGAACTGGCACTAGGCACTGGATCAATATGTTAGTCCCAAAAAATAGTATAAAAAGTTGCCAAAAGTATATGAAAGTTGAATAATATTGGCATGGAACAATAAAAGATTATAGATACGACGGAGACGTATCACTGGTCACCTGTTCTTTAGGGATGATACAGAAAAAATAAAGTAAGCAGATAGAAAACGTTACGGGAATGCTTGCAGGGTTGTCCGTATTGTGCTTCCACCGATACCCATGGTATCTTGAGTGCGTAGTGATGTGCGCGTGGTGCAAATTTTGCCAATACAGTATGTGGGTGGCGGAAGACGAACTGCTATTCGCGTTCCCGGATTGGTCGAACGTCGGAGGGAAACTGTTTTTGGCCCCTGGCGTTCTGCTGGCGAGCCGATCCATTGTCTTTACCGCCTGGTGGCCTCCTTCCCTTGTGATCAGCGTTAAGCTTGCCTGCCTGCTTGAAGACCCAATAGTTTCGGTTGGTATGATTAGCTGGCATATCAGTGTGGCCGTGAATCTGACAAGGTCGGTCCAGTATCCTGTCAAGGGTGGATGGTCCATCCTGGTTTGCCTTTAGTGGCTTCTTCCATTGACCGGGCTTCGGATTGTGAAATCCGGCGTTCACCGCTGTGCCGCGTATGTTACTGCGACTGTTATGCTCGGTTCGTCATGGCTTGCCGTTGCCATCTCGGATTTCGGAAGTGCTCGGGCTGCTGGCGTCGTTGCTTTTACGAGCAAGCCAGTTGTCTTCTCCCGCACAGAAGCGGGTCATTAGAGCAGTAAGGGCTGCCATGGATTTGGGTCCTTCCTAGCCGAGGTGGCACGCTAGCCATCCGTCCCGGGCGCTATGTCTTAAAGCCGCAAGGGCTTCTGCGTCCGTACAGTCGACAATTTGGTTCTTTTTGACCAAGAACCTGGTCCAGAGCTCCCTAGCTGACTCGTCGGGCTCCTGGACAATGTGACTTAAGTCGTCGGCGTATAATGGCCGGACGTTCCCTGGAAGTTGCCTCGAAAGGCGTCTTCCAAATCTTCCTAGTTGCCAATGGATTTTTCTGGCAAACTGTTTAGCCAGTACCGAGCTGGCCCTTTAAGCTTGAGAGGTAGATATTTAATGGCATGGAGGTTGTCTCCACGGGCCATGTGAATATGAAGGAGGTAATCCTCGATCCATACCGCGGGATCTATTGTTCCATCATATGATTTGATGTTGATGGGTTTAAACCCGTCTGGAAATTCGTGCTCCATTACTTTGTTAGTGAAGCAGAGAGGGTGTGCGGCTCCTCTATGTTGGGCCACACTATGGAGCACCTTCGGTGGGTTCCGTTTATGGTGTTCGGTCCGGGCATGGTCGGCTTTATAGCATCCGAATAGGCGACCATCATCGTCGGTCGGGGTATATCTTCGTGATCTGTACGTCGATCATGTGTGTCCTGCTCTGCCCTCTGTGTATTGGTTGATATCGCGGGTATTCCCTCGAGATGTTTTGTTTTGACAGCCAGATGGGTTGGTATGGTACTCTGCTTGGGCTGCTGCTTTGTCTGGACCGAACTGTGGTCGGCCCGCCGCATTGTTCGATGGTGGTATGGGTTCCATGGCCCTGCCATCGTATTGAAGGAGCCGCCTATTCTTGGGGTGGCTTTTGGCTGGGCTGCTAAGGCCGTATTCGTCGGCGGCCAAGACCTCAGTCCATCTATCATTTAGCAAATCTTGGCTTGCTTGAAGCTGCAGCTGCTTCTTTCTTAGGCTCCTTGAAGTGGCTATAAGCTGCCATTTAAAGCCCTCCTGCTCGAGAGGTTCCTTGGGCATGATAAAGTCTTCGTTGACGAGGATCTCCTCTTCCTCGGAGAGTGAGAGATAATTGCTGTCCTCCGAGTCCCCATATGTGGTCTGTTCATCAGAGCTATCTTGCCCGCCTTCCTGTTCATCCTGCTCAGATTTTATCTCAACAGGGTCTTTGTTGTCCGGAGTGTCGTCTTCTCTGGTGCTGGCAGTGTTTTCTCTTGGGCGATGTGACCTAGGGTGCCGGTGTCCGGGCTGTGTACCAGGCAGTTTATTCTCGACCGGATCATCCTTATCATCGTCGAGAGTGCCGTAAGGTGTGTCTAACATACACACGTCATACCAGGAAGTGGTCATCCCGTGTCGAGCGGGTAGTAAGCTCTGGCCTTGCCCCTCATCGTCGTCCACACTGTCGATGTCTTCGGAGCGGGGGTCGGGCATGTTGGTTAGGTCTTCAACAGTGGCTACGGAGTGGGTGGCGGGTGGGAAACAAAATTATCCATCGTCCGCTGAAAGTTCAAACCGAACATAGTTCGGCGACGGGTCGTCTGCCAGGGATAGGTTTTTTAGCGAGTTTAGCATGTCACCCATGGGCAAGTGTTGGAAGATGTCTGTGGCGCTGAACTTGAAGATCGATAACCGATTGAGTTCGGTATACGCGGGCTCGCAGGGTTCAGAGTTTGACATCAGAGGTGAGTCCGAGATTCCGTTGATGCAGATACCGTATGGAGTGGAATCTACGTGTGGCTCTAGTGCCGCGGAGTCGGTAGCCCCCGTGATGGGTTCGAGCTTCCCAACTTCGGGCGACTTGATCTGCTCCGGATTTGAGGCCAGAGCTGCTGCAGGAGCTATCTCCTGGATGTGGCCCGATGACAGGTTTAAGCCATGTTCATCGAGGTGATGGGGAGCGGTTGCCGCGGTCTCGGATCCGTCGAAGATCAAATCTCCACGGACGTCCGCGACGTAATTTAGGCTTCCGAATCTGACCTGATGGCCAGGGGCGTAGCTGTCGATCTGCTCCAGATGGCCAAACGAGTTGGCCCGCAGTACAAAACCGCCGAATACAAAGATCTGTCCGGGGAGGAAGGTTTCTCCTTGGACAACGTCGTTATTTATGATTGAAGGGGCCATCGAATCCTTTTGTCGACGACACAGTGGAACTCTCAACGAAAGCACCAATGTCGGTGTCAAAACCGGCGGATCTCGGGTAGGGGGTCTGAACTGTGCGTCTAGGATCGATGGCAACAAGAGATGGGGGACACGATGTTTACCCAGGTTCGAGCCCTCTCTATGGAGGTAAAATCCTACGTCCTACTTGATTGATATTGATGAATATGAGTATTACAGGAGTTGATCTACCATGAGATCGTAATGGCTAAACCCTAGAAGTCTAGCCTATATGGGTATGGTAATGCGTATATGTGGTGTCCTTTCCGGACTATCCCCTTCGGTTTATATAGACACCGAGGGGATCTAGGGTTTACATGGAGTCGGTTACATAAAAAGGAATCTTCGGTCGCCAAGCTTGCCTTCCACGTCAAGTAGAGTCCAATCCGAACACGAGTATGATCTTTGATCTTCACAGCCCATTAGTCTGGCCCACGGATAACAGGCCGGACACCCGAAGACCCCTTAGTCCAGGACTCCCTCAGCAGGCACGATTTTTCTTATTTTCATCAAAATAGGATCCTTACCAGTTAGCGTGACTTTAACTCTATGAGAGAAAGGGATGACGTAGTTGTTGGGGAACGTAGCATGCAATTTCAAAAAAATTCCTACGATCACGCAAGATCTATCTAGGAAATGCATAGCAACGAGAGGGGGAGAGTGTGTCCACGTACGCTAGTAGACCGAAAGCGGAAGCGTTAGGTTAACGCGGTTGATGTAGCCAAACATCTTCACGATCCAACCGATCAAGTACCGAACGTACGACACCTCCGAGTTCATCACACGTTCAGCTCAATGATGTCCCTCGAACTCTTGATCCAGCAGAGGGTCGAGGAAGAGTTTCGTCAGCATGACGGCGTGGTGACGGTGACGTGATCCGCGCAGGGCTTCGCCTAAGCACTACGACGCTATGACCAGAGGAGTAAACTATGGTGGGGGCACCACGCACGACTAAAAGAACAACTGATGTGCTTTGGGGTGCCCCTGCCCCCGTATATAAAGGAGGGAAGGAGGAGGCCGGTCACCAAGGGGCGTGCCAAGGGGGAGTCCTACTAGGACTCCACTCCTAGTAGGATTCGCCCCCCTTTTTTTCCTTCTCATGGAAGGGGAAAGAGGGAAGGAGAGGGAGAGGGGGGAAGGAAAGGGGGGTCGCGCCCCCTTCCCCTTGTCCAATTCGGACAACACATTGGGGGGGGGGGGCGCCACCCCTTATGGGCTCCCCTCTCTCTCCCCTATGGCCCATGTTGGCCCATTACTTCCCCGGGTGGTTCCGGTAACCCCTCGGTACTCCAAAATATACCCAAACCATTCCGGTGTCCGAATATCATCATCCAATATATCAATATTTACCTCTCGACCATTTCGAGACTCCTCGTCATGTCCGTGATCTCATCCGGGACTCCGAACAATCTTCGGTCACCAAAACACATAACTCATAATACAAATCGTTATCGAACGTTAAGCGTGTGGACCCTACGGGTTCGAGAACTATGTAGACATGACCGAGACACATCTTCGGTCAATAACCAATAGGGAACCTGGATGCTCATATTGGTTCCTACATATTCTACGAAGATCTTTATTGGTCAAACCGCAATAACAACATAGGTTATTCCCTTTGTCATCGGTATGTTACTTGCCCGAGATTCAATCGTTGGTATCTCCATACCTAGTTCAATATCGTTACCGGCAAGTCTCTTTACTCGTTCCGTAATGCATCATCCCGTAAATAACTCATTAGTCACATTGCTTGCAAGGCTTATCGTGATGTGCATTACCGAGAGGGCCCAGAGATACCTCTCCGATACTCGGAGTGACAAATCCAATCTCGATCTATGCCAACCCAACAAACACCTTCGGAGACACCTATAGAGCATCTTTATAATCACCCAATTACGCTGTGACGTTTGATAGCACATAAGGTGTTCCTCCGGTATCCGGGAGTTGCATAATCTCATAGTCAAAGGAATATGTGTAAGTCATGAAGAAAGCAATAACAATAAAACTTAATGATCATTATGCTAAGCTAACGGATGGGTCTTGTCCATCACATCATTCTCCTAATGATGTGACCCCGTTCATCAAATGACAACACATGTCTATTGTCAGAAAACTTAACCATCTTTGATTAACGAGCTAGTCAAGTAGAAGCATATTAGGGTCACTTTGTTTTGTCTATATATTCACACATGTATCAAGTTTCCGGTTAATAAATTCTAGCATGAATAATAAACATTTATCTTGATATAAGGAAATATAAAATAACAACTTTATTATTGCCTCTAGGGCATATTTCCTTCAGTAGTGTGTGCCTAATATTATAAGATTGCATGCAAAAGCTAATATGCCCAACATTTTGAGAACGGTTTTGCTAAAGCGTAAGATGTGCCTAAGTCCTATGTCATTGATTTTACGTGGAGATTTGGGTGGGTATTTTTTTTCTTTGTACTTTTTGTTGAGTTATTTAGATGTCAAAAATAACTAAGGCTACGTTTGGATTAGCGTTTCTCCTCGTTTCTGGCCGGTATAGAATACAGAGATCGTCCTGTTGTTTTGATTCCAGGCAGGAATCAAGTGTCGACCCGTAATTTACACTTATAAAATAAATATAGATGTGAAAATTTACATCCATTTCAAGCAAGGCCTAAGAGATATAGCCTAGACAGATCCTCTTTTGGAAATGAGAGAGTACCTTGCAGCCTTTAATAATTTTACTTTTAACTTTCTCATGTCTTAAAAAAAACTTTCTCATGTCTTTACTTCAAAGATTTCTGGTGCATTTTCACCTTAAAAAAAACCCCTCTACATCTATCCGCAAAAATGGGCCGGACGACTGTCGACCACCCGTGCGCTCGCTGCCCTCGTATCCCGCTTCGGCCATCTTCCCCCCAAAATTT
>NC_041384.1:124034111-124050531 GCF_002162155.2 Triticum dicoccoides | reverse complement strand
GGCGGCGCGCGTGAAGCAGGTAGTTCCCCTTTCCTCCCCATCTCCCGTCAGTCTTCCCTTTTCTATTTCTCTCGAACCGGGGCGGGTGAACGGCGGGCGGCGGGCGGCGGGCGGACTATGCTGCCTGTCCTCTCTCTAACCGCGGCGGAAGGACAGCGAGTGACGACGGCGAGAGACGGGGGCTCGGTTCTGGGGAGGAGACGGGCGAGGAGTCCTTCCGCTGCGCCGTTAAAGTTTTCTCTGGTCCTTCTCCCTCTCTGCTCTGATTCTTCTCTCTGATTGATTTCTCTCTGACCTGCAGCGCCAAGGACACAATCAGGAACGGCAAGCCGGCGACCAGGACGGACATCAGCTCCCTCTTTGGTGACTTTCTCCTCAGGTATGAACAATATATGTTGATCTATTTAGAGGAATCACTAGTAATTGTGTCATTGTGTGAATGCTTGTGCATGCGTGCTTCAAAGATGCATCGTTAGCTGCAGTTCAGAGATGAACATAGTTCAGTTTTGCATATGTCATCTTGAGGTTATTTCTTTCTTTTTGTTTCACTTTTGCATTATAGATGGACAATGAGAAAAAAAAAGCCGATTTATGCGGCTGTGTCATATATGCTTGTATCCATGATGACCTTGGTTGTCAGTGCTGAATTGAATATTTGCTATGTGTATGGATAGTGAGGATTATTTACTATGTGTATGGACATTGAACATGGTTAATGTAATTTGATTGTGCTCCCAGCTGGCTGCAGGGTCACCCACTAGAACGGAGCCTGGGAAAATGATGGCCACCCTTCTCCCAACCTTATCATCGCCGGTTTCATGGGCCACTGCATTCCTCCTCAGAACCCCACTAAAATCCTCCCGCTCTCACCATCCTCTTCTCCGCAGCCTCCTTGCTTCTGCTTCTCCCCTATCATCCCCTCGTACTCCCCGCTCCCTCATCACCATGGCCTCCGCAGCTATCCCCGCCCGCCGGGACCTCCTCATGCTCGGCATCGAGACCAGTTGCGACGACACTGCCGCCGCCGTGGTACGCATGGCTCATTCGCTGCACCCTTTCCGTCCAGTCACTTATATTTGTCGAACCTTCTAGGGTTTTATGCTTAGTGCCTGGCTCTATGATGCTTGGTCGATTGCAGGTCAGAGGCGATGGGGAGATCCTTAGCCAAGTGATTGCTTCCCAAGTAAGGATATGCATCTCAGTTCACATTCTCTCTAGTTGTTTCGTGTCTATATACCGTGGTCAGGAAATTTTGGCAAATGTGGTATCCTTTACACGTTGCTGATTGTACTGTTATGTGTCTGGAAGTCAGATTTGCTTGTAAAATGGGGCGGTGTTGCTCCTAAGATGGCCGAAGAAGCTCATGCTCTTGCAATTGATCAGGTTCGTATTCCTTTAAGAAGATGGATGACTTTAAGTTATCTACCTTTGTGTTAACTTTCTTTTACATCTTTGTCTTGCAGGTTGTTCAGAAAGCACTTGATGAGGCAAATGTTTCAGAGAGTGATCTTTCTGCTGTGGCCGTGACCATTGGACCAGGACTTAGTCTATGCCTTAGAGGTTCCTGTTTTTGCTATTCTGATCTTGATTAAAATAAATATGAACTACTGATTTTTACCATTGCATGCTACTAAAATAGGGAAATGCCTGTTCGTTAGATACCAAATTCAACTTTTATCCTGCAAAAAAATAAAATTATTTTGTAAGTTTGCACACAGGATACTTTTATCAATTAGGTTTTAGGCGTGTTGATGATGGTTCAAATGAGTTAAATTCGATGAGACCAAAGAATTTTATTATTCACTTAGAGAACTGTTTTGGAGAATTTAGTGCTGACTCTCTTGAAGTGTCCATGCTGTGTGAAATGTTGTCATATAGCTTGTAGTGTGCCAGATTTCTAGGATGGATTTTTTTTTTGAACGGTCACCGGGGGGGAGAGCTTCCCCACCTGAATATATTACCACTCAAAAGGAGGAGTCGAGAATTACAATAGTAGTTTGGTTACAACATGATCATTAGGGTACAGCTGAAGAGAGGAAGTGAAGCCATTGTCTAGCGGAGATATTGTCTTCTTTCTTTTTGAACCGAAAAACCCAAAGAGAGAAATCAGCAACAATGTTCCGTATCGTGGTTCTGTGGGTATGATCGTCATTCCTGAAGACGAGCGCGTTTCTGGAATCCCATAGCTTCCAAGAGATAGTGAGAGCCACCGATGGCCAGATATTGGGGTTGAGGCCATGAAGCGTTGGGTGTTGGAGCAGAGCAGCAAGGGAGGTCGGGGCCGGCAGGCCCAAGGAGGACCAGACCTGTGTAGCGTAAGAACAGTTGGAGATGAGGTGGAGTGCATCTTCATGAGGGTCTTGACAGCGCGGGCATGCGGCAGATTGGGCAATGTGTTTGTGGAACATGTTTGCCTTCGTGTTGAGCCGGTCACGGAGGAGGAGCCATGCGAAGATCTTGACTTTGATCGGGACTTTGGAAGCCCAGACAAAGTCATGGTGAGGGTCTGTATCATCTTCAGCAAAAATGGAGGAGTAGGCGTTCTTGGCAGAGAACGGTAGTCCGTGGGTGAGGGATCTTTCGTCAGGTTGGTCCGTTTGCTGGAAATCCTGCAACAACAACAGCAGACAATCCAACTCGCGAGCAGCAGCATTAGACAGACGGTTCCGTAGGTTCGCCAACAAGCTGGTTTGCCAAACAGTAGCCACTAACACCTTGTCATCAATGGAGTGTGAGAAGAGGTTTGGGAAGACTTTTTGGAGGGGAGATTGCAGTAACCATTTATCAAGCCAAAAGAAGGTGGATAGACCATTGTATGTGAGCACAAATGAGTGCTCAATTAGCAGTGGCAAGTTGTTGTTGATGATCTTCCAGAGAAAGGAGGGTTTTGAGGTTTTTGCTGCAATGCCAAGAGGGTATTGGTGGTGGTACCATTGGGTCCAGGGGATGTTTGGGTGTTGTAGAATTTTGGAGGAGAATTTCATAAGCAAGCAGCGGTTTTGAACTTCCAGATTTTTAATGCCTAGACCACCAGTATCTTTAGGTTTGCAAACGTTTTTCCACGCGACCAAGCAGCTCGCCCCAGTGCAAGTTGGCTCGTTAGACCAGAAGAACGCCCTCCGGATGGCGTCTAGTTTAGCTATGATCGATTTTGGTAGGCGAAAGACGGACATAAAATAAACTGTTAAGGAGTCAAGAACCGCAGTTAGCAGGGTGAGACGTGCCCCCCGAGAGAGCAGGCGGGCCACCCAACCGAAGAGGAATTTTCGAAAGCTGTCTATGATCGGGTCGAAAGCTGTGAGAGGCAGTTTGGTGGGGGAGAGTGGTAGACCTAGATACACTAGCGGGAAGGAGGATAAGGAACAACCAATCGCTGTGGCAATGCTGTTTTGCGTGGAAGAGTCGGTGGCTATGGTGAGAAGAGCCGTTTTTTGGAAGTTGATGACTAGCCCCGTTGCAAGGGCGAAGTCATGAAGGGTGTTTTTGAGGATAATGGTGGCGGCGTCGCTAGCCGCAGCAATTATCAGTGTATCGTCAGCGTATTGAAGTGTCACAGGTGGTTCGTTAGGCCGTAACGGGTGACAAAGAACGTTGGTTTGGAACGCTTTTGCGATTAGACGTTGAAGGACGTCGGCAACGATGATGAATAAGTACGGCGAGAATGGATCACCTTGGCGGAGGCCGCATCTACATTGAATCCAGGATCCTGGAACGCCATTTAAAAGGATAGCTGTTTTCCCAGTGAGAAGGATATTTTGTACCCAAGAACAGAAGTCAGAGGGAAAACCGCGGGCTTGTAAGATTTGTATGAGGGAGGACCAGCATATGGAGTCAAAAGCTTTCCTGAAATCGAGCTTGAAGATCATGGTCGGGGCTTTACGGGAGTGGCATGCACTGAGGATATCGGCAGCGTATATAAAGTTTTCAGCAATGTTACGTCCATGAAGGAAGCCAGTCTGGTCATAATGTATGAGTAGTGGGATGAGAGGTTTAACTCTATTGGTGAGGACTTTGGCAACTGCTTTTGGCGTGCAGTTTTGAAGAGATATGGGTCTAAACGCGTCTGGGGTTGTTGGTGCCTGAGATTTTGGAAGAAGAACCATGTAGGCCCGGTTGAATCGTTCTAAAGAAGCGGTTTGATCATGGAAGGCAGAGAAGAAGGTTAGGATGGGTTGTTTGATATCATTCCAATATTTTCTGAAGAAGATGGGTCCAAAGCCATCTGGTCCAGGGCTAGCATTGGTGTTCATAGAGAGGAAGGCTTGGTATATTTCGTCATGAGAGAAAGGTTGTGCAAGATCACTGAGCTGGGGGAGGGGTGAGGGGTACAGTTGTTGCAAGCTGAAGTTCCATGTTGCATTTTTTGAGGTCCCGATGAGCTGTTGGAAGAAGTCCTTTAAGATGTCAGCTTTTTGTTCGTGCAGAAAAACTTCAGAAGTGTTGTGTAAAAGCATGGGAATCTTGTTTGATCGAGAGCGCTGCGTAGCCGAGGCGTGGAAGAATCGAGTGTTTTCGTCACCGCCAGGATGGATAATGGTTGTGTGTCTGGAGTATCACAATTCGGAAAGCCAATATTTGCTGCTTCCATGTTCCATATGTATTACACTGTCTGAGGCCGACTTAAGCTTCACCTATCAGATGTGATCTTCATTATCTTTCTCTGTGGTACTTAAGCAAATGTTTTAGCCTTTAGGTGTAGTGCATTTTTACTACTAGCATGTCGGCCCTTTAGTTTTTCTAGTAATTCCTTCTTACGTGTAGACGTAATCATCTGCAAAACCGGTTCATAGTAACTGTTTGAATTATCATGTACTGAACTGATATATCAGATAGGAGAAGGTGCATGTTTAGTCCCTCAGCTTTCCAGAGTATAAATTTGGTTCCTGAACACTACTCTGGATAAGTTTGCCCCTCAAATGTCAAACCCGTCTAGATTTGATCCCTTGCCACACTGAAAGTGGTTTTACGATGACTTGACTGTGGTTTCACAGACCTTAAAATCCCTTCAGTAAAAAAAAGGAAGAAGAAGAAAATTCAGAAGAAAAAAAAATGAAATATTCCTGAAAGTTTATTAAATATTTTAGAATATTTTAAAAAGCATATCATTCATCAATGTTCTGGAAAAACCCTGTGTTTTTGACAGATTTCAAAAGCATTCCGTTTTCTACATTTATTTTCCACATAATTCTCAAATTTTCGGTAACTGAATATTTCCTTTTTTTTCTGATTCTCCTTGTTTTTTCTATTTTTTCAAATAATATTTGTAAAACAATTAATATTTCCCCTGCTTTTTATTTGTATATTAACTAAGGTTTCCAAATGATATTCTATTTTTATTTTCCTTCTTGTCTCCCACCCCTCATTTCCCCAGTCTCTTGTGCTGAATGGGCTATCACGTCTGCGAAACAGTGCCAAATGGCCCACATCATCTTCAAAACCGCTTTGAGTAGGGCAAAGGGGAACCAATTCAAGACGGTTTTGGATACTTGAGGGACCAAACTTATTCTGTATAGAGTTGAGGAACGAAAATTGGACTTCTTCCTGTTACCTATATATATGGTTAACTTACCCACTCAATCAGAATTGGTCATGTTTTCTTTTTTTCGAACCATGCTGAGTAGACCACTATATCCTATTTTATGTGGGACACTCTTGACCTTGGAGATAAATCATTTTATTATTTTTTCTATTGTTTATGTGAGTGCAAGACTTTGGTTAAATCTTGTAAATGAAATTTCCTTTTTTCTGATTTTTTTATGTGAGTGTAATGACTAATGAAGACATCTGTAAATTGCAGTTGGTGTTCACAAAGCTCGGAAAATAGCAAAAGTATTTCACTTGCCTATTGTTGGAGTTCACCATATGGAGGCACATGCATTAGTTTCCAGGTAATCATTGGACGTATGACATCTCTTTAAATGATGCACAAGTTATATGATGAGTTCAACATCACACAGAATAAGTTGTATATGATCTTTTTTGTTCGAGGACACAAAATTAGGTGTTTTAATGTAACTTTTTAAACCAGATCCGAAAAGTGTTTGGTTGCGTGGATCTTCTTTTTCAAACTACTTGCATGTCCTACAGTATGTTTTCCGCTTACAATAGCTACGGACTTACGGAAACACTGAACTAGGTCTAGCACAAGCTGCGAAAACTGAAAATTGAACCATTTTTTGTGATATGACCTCCAAAGATTGAATTAAATTCTACTCTATGAAAGCTAGAATTTGACTTTGAGTAGGAAATAATTTATGTCTAGAAGCTCTTTTGCCATGTCATATCTGTTACCAGCATGCCTTGTTGTGAACTTAAGGTGTGAAATTCATTGTTTGATTACTTCAAATATGTTAAACATATTTATGACGAAGGCCTCACTCTATAAATGTAAAAAAGATAAGCATACGTGCCTCCCCATACTTCTAATGATATTGCATTCTCTGAATTATGGATTAATGTGGTTTGATCCTTATCAGGCTAGTGAACAAGGACGTTGATTACCCGTTTTTGGCTCTTCTAATTTCAGGTATATGCAAATTACATTAGTCTCAGCATTCTATATCATGATCTAGCTTAATTCTCTGTGATTCCCTAGAAGCTCACAGTTGTAAATTACAAAAGCAATAAGGCCACAGAAGATATACGTTCATTCTTTTCCTAGCTGCCACCTATTATGTTGTGCCTTATTGCAAGTATTGAAATGTCATAAATATTTCCACTTGTACAAAATGACATTTCCATACACTAAATTTTGAGATTTTTTATTTGAAATAATTTAATGCAAAACTAAATCGGCCTAAGTTCTTGCATGATAGTATGTCTTAACCTGCCAGATATGCTTATTTTGATACTAACGCTGGCACACTTGTGTTTGCTAACTAGTTAATATGTTCAGGCGGACACAATCTTCTTGTTCTTGCTCAGAACCTTGGTGAGTATGTTCAACTGGGGACTACAATAGATGATGCAATTGGCGAGGCATATGACAAGTCAGCAAGATGGCTGGGTCTTGATATACGGAAAGGTGGTGGTCCTGCTCTTGAAGAGCTTGCCCTAGAAGGTGATCCAAATTCTATTAATTTCAGAGTAAGTTTGCGGCTGTACTTTTTCCACAAGTGCTGTGGAGCTAAGTTGTATTTACCAACATTAATCTTAGTTTGACATGATATTGTTACTTGCCTTTTTTTCATTTACCTCCAGGTTCCGATGCGACAACACAAAGATTGCAATTTCTCTTATGCTGGTCTCAAGACTCAAGTTCGATTGGCCATTGAATCCAGAAATCTGTATGAATATGCCATTCCTTTTAGTTGCACTGTTTATTTCATCTTCTTCATCATAAGATAAACACACCTGCTGGTGTCTTCTATAGAACCTTTGCCATTTAGCATGCTGTTTGTTCCTCGTTTATTCATCCTCGGAATTCATTCTCTTTGACCCCACACCCCAGGTTGACAAACATAACTTCATTTGGAACTCTCAGCAGTATACACATATTCTTAAGAATTTACTCTTATTTTAATTTTTTTCATGTAGTAAATAGTAACTTGAAACTTGTGCAGAACCTTCCATTCAGTAACTCAATGTCAAACACTCAAAGTTCATTTTTTAGAGCGTATTCATACACTTTACGCAATGTATAATGATCTGAGGCAGACATGTTTGCCAAGCAAAGTTTACAGATTATCAGAATTTGGAAATCTTTTTGTGTGAATAATACCGTACAGATGTGGTAGGATTCTTTTGGACCAGATAACAAGAACAATGCTGGTTGGTAGAGCGATGCAACTGATGCTTAAAACATTGTTGAATATTTTGTTATGGAAATCATCGTACATCTTTCAAGCACTTGTCAGTTTGACACCTTATTTTGTTGAATAGATTATGCCTTGGTAAATGGAATATCTTCGATGTGACTACATATGATGTAGGCTAAGTAATCAAAATCATTTTGTTTCAAATAAATGAGGGTACAAAATGCCTTAATGTATTTATCGCTGAAGGAAGAATTTGCATATTTGAAGCAGGGTAGGTGCGCGGCTGTGCTGTGATTATTAATTAACTGTGTTTCTGTTTTCACAACATTGTAGGTGCACAGATGATATCCCCATTTCATCTGCAACAGAAGAAGACAGACAACTAAGGGCAAACATTGCTGCCTCTTTCCAGGTTCAGTATCATGGATATTGTACTCATTGTCCATGAGGACTCTGATAAGTTTCTGATAGCTTTAACTTGTGCAGCGGATAGCTGTTCTACATTTGGAGGATAGATGCCAGCGAGCAGTTGAATGGGCATTGAAGATGGAGCCTTCTATTAAACACTTTGTAATCCAGATATCCTGTTGCTGTTAAATTCAATTGCTTTCCTTAATTCATTCAGTGTGTTAACCGATTCAATTATTAAAGGTTGTTTCAGGTGGTGTTGCATCGAACCAATATGTTAGGGCACGCTTGAATCATATTGCTGAGAAGAATGGCCTACAGCTTGTATCCCCTCCCCCAAGTCTTTGTACTGACAATGGTAATGAGTTTGTTGTTATGAGCTGTAATTAGTAATATTCAATCACACTGCCAGTAAAAGCATCTAATATTCAGAATCAACTTTGATGCAACTCAGCATAGTTGGTTTTTCAGTCTAGACCCTAGGCTGTATCCCCTTTTCATTTTGAAGCATGTGAATGAATTATCCTGACCGTTTCTGCCAACTTTCTTCCCGCAATTGTGACAGCTATCAGATATTTTCTTTTAGAACTAGTAATATATGATATGTTCCTTTATTTGCATAGGTGTCATGATTGCTTGGACTGGAATCGAGCACTTTGTTGCCGGTAGATTTGAAGATCCACCTCCAGCTGATGAGCCTGACGATATGCAGGTAATCTAACCAAGCAGTATGCAGAGTTGATAAAATCAACTCCATACTGGATGAGTTCGAAAACTAATAACAGATAACTTTATAAAATAAGTGTGCAAATTAACTGATTAAATTGCACTATAGGGAGCTCCATTATGTATTTTTTAGTTGTGTTATTTTGTTTTTCATATTAAGTTCTCCAGGGGTTTTACATCATATTATTTGGTCATCTTGTTAATTTAGACATATGATCAGCTCCTTTTAAAAGCTAAATAGTTATTTGGATAAAAATATTTGGTATGTCAATGAAGATTGTAAATATAACACCAATGGTGATCCCATCATCATTAAAGTTTGAAGATCCAAATAAAATATGTCGAACTCTTGAACTTCGTCTGAAACTTCGAGTAGTGTTGATAAACGAGCTCTTAGGAAAACAAATAAGTGAATTTGGCATGATTTTTGAAGCAAGGTCATTTAATTCAGGGACTATGAGCACGAGAAGTACATGGATGAATCCGGGTACATATGAACCCATTTTGGAAAACACATTTCTAAATTCTAAAAAAATCTGAAAAAAATTGCATGGGTACGTCTCCTTGTTTTATATGCGTGCATAAAGTTTCACGGAAAAATAACTTTTTTATGGCCTGTGCAAAAAAGACAAAACATTATGTCGTGAAACACTATTTAGAAGCACTGAAGTTTGTCTTTTTTGCAGAGGCAAAACAAAAAGACATTTTTTCATAAAACTTTGTGCCGCGCACACACATTTGCGAACTTGTATGCGTGATATTTTCTTTTGATTTCTTTGACATTTAAAATGTGCTTAAAATGCATTTTATGAAAAGTGGGTGCATATGCCCATGGGTTCAGATGGTGCCCTCTCCTATGAGCACCAGCTTTCTTGTTTCCTTTACTGGAATGGTAGGAATCGTCTTCCACTGAGAAGTGTCCTGAACTGAGTATTTAAAATCTGATGCAGAACTTACAGGTTTTATTCTGGCCGTTTCGCTAGTATCCACCCTGATCATTTTATTGTCTGCTACAGTATGAGTTGCGTCCAAGATGGCCTCTTGGCGAAGAATACTCAGAAGGAAGAAGTGTTTCACGATCATTGAGAACAGCTAGGATCCATCCATCACTTACATCCATGATGAAGAGCTCTCGCAGCTAGTTCGGTCGGACCATCGATCTTGGCTGCGTGCTGCCATTGAGTTCCACATAATCCAGTTTTGGGACCATTACCTGGGTAACCCTGCTCACCTTTATTTGTCATTGCAGTAATTATTTGCAAAGGCCTGAGCTGATTTTCTGTTCATTGTACACCTGAGAAGCAAACAAGATGTTTGCTGCTCCATGGCTTGATATTTGAATCTATATTATGTTTATACATATGAGATATAGTCCTTGTCAGATTGTTTGATATCTCAAGCTGTTCTTTGAATAATTGAGACCCTCAAAATGTTCAGTTATCTAATGGCTTGTTTCGCTCCGCTTTGACAGACGGGATGAATCCACGTCTTCACTCTTTTACTGTTGCATGTTTAACAGTTGTTGATTCCAGTGTTCCCGATGCTGTTATCTAGCTAACGTGCAAGTGACTATAAGCCAATCCTGCGTGAATTGGGTCCTCTTTACTGTTTTCTTATTGCAAATCCTTAGAACACTACTATTACATATACATCATATATATGAAGATGCTTGCCATCGAGCGATTTTTTTAATTCACGTATATATCTTATTGCTCAAGAACACCTCTTAATCCGTCTCGATTGTTCAAGAGCCATGGCTCAATCCACGGTGACTGGTTTGTGTTTACAGATGGCACGTGTTTCATAGTCAATGAAAACTTCGTCTTCCATTTAAATAACATGGCTGAACCATTCGGCCTGGATGGTGAGCTATCTCAAAAACATGGCTGAAAAGTTAGGAGTAATAAATCAAGAAAAATACAGAGCACCCGTGCCAAAGTCTATTAGTTGAACTAGGGTGAGCAAATTTCATCACCATCAGCTCACATAGAATCGATTGAACTACGGCAGATGAAAGTTAAAGTAAAAGAGTGAATCAGTGCACATATACAAGCCATTGCCTTTTTTTTCCCTTTTGTGAGAATTGCCGTTGCCTATTTTTTCTTGACCTACTATCTCCATCCAGGTTTACAAGTCCCTTTCTATTTTGTTTCAAAATTTAACTATAGATTTAACTAATAAACCATTAATGCATGTCATAAAATAATATCGTTAGATTCGTATTCGAACATATTTTTTAATTATATTATTTTTTATGACAAACATTAATATTTTGTAGTTAAATTCAAGATTAAAATTTGACATAGAATACAACGGAGGCTAATAAACCAGGACGAAAGGTAGTACTTGAAGTCTCCACCTAACTATGCGCCCTCCGAAATGCAGAGAACGATTTGGCACTGAATTGAATTGAACCGAGTCCCAATCACCATGATGTAACGAATTTAAGACCAGCCAAATCCCTCGGCGATGGACCCCCTGTCAAGCAAACAAAAGTCCCTGTCCAGAATAAGACTCCCGTAGATTCCCTACCACACGTCTGCACCACACGTATGTATCAACGTAGCCACGGCCAACGTGCAAAAGGAACAAGTTTGACCGCTCATTATGAGGTCCTCTTTAAACGATTGCTACAAGCAACTACCAGTCCAGCACGTATCGTACACATACCACTGGGTAAAATAACCCGAAACTGAGTAAGGCTGATCACAGCGAGAAGTAACTGACCAGTAATATATTAGACTGGTCATAGTGGGAGTAATTTCAAGAATAACATCGGGTCCAACTCAATAAATTTGCGTATGTCGCAGTGAGTTAATAAGAAGAGAGGTGAGTGCACTTCCGCGCCACAGGCCACCCCCCTCACCCCTCCCCTCCCCGCCGTCGTCGGAGGAGGATGCCGCCGGACGAAGCCCGCGCGGCGGATGGCGGCGGCGGGGGCGCTCTTCTCGCCTGGCGGCTCTCAGTGGGGGAGGCTCGGCCCACTTCTCTGCTTTGTGTGGTCGCTCGCAGCCGGTGGGCTTCCGCCGGCGCCCCTCTCCGACGAGTCGGGGGTCGGGTGGCGTCCCCCTTCTTCTCCGGTGATTGGGGTGATCTCCTCGTGTTCAACTCTGGGCCGGCTTCTGGCAGCCATCTCGGCGATCCAACGACGGCGGCTCGCCAGATCTGGGCGAGTGCGGCCGGATCCGGCTCTCCCACGACGGTGGGCAGCTTTGCCTGCTGGGTGCTCCGCCTGTTGGCTGAGTTGTGGCTAGACATGGCGGTTGTGGTGCGGGCTACGTTGGGTTCAGCCTGGCAGCTCATCCAGGCGGGATTCGGGACGGGGTGGCAGCCCCCCCGGCTCCGGTGTTGCAGCGAGGATCTGCTGCTTCGTGGCGGCGCAGCTCAAGGTGGGTGCCAGATCTGCTGGCCATGTCTGCTCTTGGACTCTGGGGCGGCGGCCCCGTGTGTGGTGGTAGCGGCTTCGGCCAGAGGGTGGTGCTTGTCTGGACGCGGTGGATCGTGGGATCCTGTGGCCAGAGTGAGGTCGGCCTCGGAGGAGTGGTGGTTAGTTGGCGGCGGTCGTTGGTGCCAGGTGGTCTGCACATCTCTTGGAGAAATCCTTGCTCCGGTCTTCACCGGAGTCGGCGACAGCGGTGCCCGCGGGTGCGCGATCTTTCTTGGAAGCGTCGTCGTGGAGGTGCTCCTCCTTCTCCACACGGCTTTGGCTCCGGAAGGAAACCTCATATCCGCTGGATCGGGCGATGGAGGCGTCTACGCGTCTTTCTCCTCCTTGGGGGCAGCGTCTCGGAGCCGGCTACGACTAAGAGGTTGGTGGATGATGGCATCTTCGCCGTCGATGGCGGCATCTTTGCTACGTGGTTTGCTGAGGCGGAACGTTGGTTTCTGTTTGGCAACGATGATGGCGTCGAGAGGAGCTTGGGTCACGGCGTGGTCTTCAATAGCCGGTTCTTCCCGGCGTGTCCGAGGTGCTCTTCCATGGTTGCTTGGTTGCTTTGGAGCGAGTCCAGGTGGCGACGATGACAGGCATTCGGTGGTCGTTTGCGGAGGGTACGCTCAGCGCAAGTCCTGCATATTTTCTTTGTGTTGCTCGTCGTCAAAGTCGGAGTTGTCGGTTGCTTGCGCGTGTGGCCATCCGTTGGCATGTGCCGTCATGGTTTCTGTTCCATGTCGGTGGCCAGGTTGGCCAGTGGTGCCCATATCATGTGGGTTGTGTTGTATCGGTTTTAGCCCGGTTTTCCGTCAATTAATCAGGCAATTCTCTTCTTCCTAATCAATGAAAATGGCAAATTTTTTGCCTCATTTCAAAAAATAATAATTGAGAACTTAGTTAAGTTACCGTAACATCACATATCCCAAAACAATATAAGTCTATAACCTAATAAATAGAATTTTACATGACACCACACATATGTTACTACCCGCTATGGAGGTAGTAACATAGTCTAGGGTAGGGTGCATGTTACTAGTGTAAGTTACTCTAAACTATGGCTAGTCTTAGTGTTACTAGTCAATGTCATTAGCTTCATAGTGGTAGAAACATATGTACTCCCTCTCTTCCGGTATATAGGGCTTATCTTAAAATTTTAGTTTTGTTTTATAAGTCTCAATTGTACTACTCCCCATCATATGTTTAGATTTTAAGGTGCATTAAATTGTTGTATACAAGGATTAAGAACTAACTCACCAATGCATGTAAATGTTCTTGATAATTTATTGGTCATGCATCCGTGCATTGCAATTAATGCAATGATAAGCATATTTTTTTTAGAAAGATGGGTGCATTATTTAGTTACTTTTGTAAATTATAAAAAGTATTCTATCATTCACCATCTATTTGGGTTGGTGAGATTTTTAAATTGAGCCCTATAAATCGAAAGGGAGGGAGTAGAGTCATTTCGTCTTAGGGTGCGTTATATATAAGGTAACATATTATATTACCGTAAACACCTTTTTTTCATTAAATATTTGTCAGAAGCAAACTTACCTCGGGGTGTGTTATATTACTAGCTAAGTTAATCTCATTATGGCCAGCTTAATGCTACATACAAGCAGTTATGGGTTGAGTTTAATTACATGCTGACATGACAAAGGGATTGAAAAGAGGGGTGAGGGTGGGAATTCAAGGGACGGAGAAAGGCGGAAGATGCCCACAAGGGCATGTACAATGGTGGGATATATATATATATATATATGCTCCATGACAAAAAGTAGTATGAGGCATCTATATTGACTTTTTCTTTCCAATGCAAACGATTCTCAGTGAACCTCATCAAAGAATAAAAAGTGACTCTCACTACACATGCATCCCTACTTTCCACTTCAACTTTTCCAACTTTATGCACTCGACCACACTTTTCCTCTCCAAGCACCCACCTTCAGCAAAGGATTCCGCTTCCCCGTCCGAACCTATTTTTTCTGTTATCCGATCTTACATGACATGTGAGGCATCATCCTGTGACTATGCATTGGCCATGCCCTAAGTCTAAAATTATTGCCTGGAAATTTCAACACTCGATATCCTTGGTCTTGGACGAAAAAGGATATGTAGTTAGTACTCTATATGTTTCTTTTACTTCGCATATAAGATATTTTTCTACCATAAAATTTGTCAAACATTAGAAAGTTTGATTTCATACAGATCCTATATGTAGAGTAAAAGAAAAAGGAGCAGTACTGACTACAAGTACAAATGCTACTACTAGTACGAACTGTAGATTCTTCTTCTTCTTTTGTGTCAATTTCCTACACAGTGTGAGGTCAAAATCGCCAAAAAAAATCGCATCGGATCCAACTTGCTCCACAAAGATCCTGAGCCTAGTTGGCCGGAAAGGAGAGACCGGGCCGGCCGGCTGCAGATCGATCGACGTCGGCGAGCAGTGCGAAAGGGAGGGCCTATGATACTACAGTACGATCGAGCAAGTTGCTGTACTTGCACCCACATGCACGCCCGTCCCGGCGCGTTCAGCGGCGGGAAGCCGGCGCCCGTCGCGATTGGCCCCGGCGACCCGACGCGCCGACCGCGACCGGCCCCGTCACGCGTCGATCGGGCCGGACCACACCACACCGGCCGGGAGAAAGGGACGCCGCCGTCCCTCGGCTGCCCCGGGCCCGCCCTACCCTTTTGCGGGAACAGCCGGGCCCACCCTGACCCAACGACCGGCCTTGCCGGAGAGCCCTCTGTGCAGGGCCGGTCCTGACATTTCGGGGGCCCGGGACGAAACTAGAACATGGGGCCCTTTACTATAAAAATAAAAAATAGTGCTCCATATGTGCATATGTGAAATGTAAAGTGCATCAAACTCACATAATCGATATACATGTACCTTCAAGTTTCTCTCTAACATTCATAGATGCAAAGTTGTGGATGATGTTATCGATATCAATCTCATTCAACAATTTATTCTTACTGTATTAAGTTGCCAACTATTTAACTTCTCTAGGAACATTTACAGCTCTCACATTGTTCTTGGTCAATATGCATATCTTCTTATAGTAGGACAAAGGCAGCATACCTCGAGCATCATCAACACACGGAGGGCCTCCTTATACATGTCATTGTTGATAAAATGTTTTTTTCTGAAGCATTAGAAATATCTTGTAAGACCTAGAGATAAAACATATAAATGGGTGAAATGTCATAAACTATATGAAAAACAAAATCGTTGTACTGAAGATTCAGTATATATTATTTTATATCACCTGCGGGACTAAAAGCATATTTTTCTATCCACTTTGATCCCGGGCATCTAATCTAGCCGGAAAGAACCATCAGTATGCTTTTGCAGCATCACTACAAAACCATAACAATGATTATTGAGTTAATAAATAATTCAACGCAACTTACTGATTAATCTTGATTTAGGAGACATATGCATCCTCCCATATTCCAACTTTTGTAATCAAACAATGACATAATGGCTCCCGATTTTTGAATGCCACGCAAAAATCCTGCTCGTGCCAACTGCAATTCTTTCTGCTGGGAGTAAGCAAGTTAAGATAGTATCTCAAGATCCAAACAACCGTACCGGATTCATTAGTTAGAAAGGAGCGAAGGAAACTGGAGTTTGGCATGGACTACGGGATCCATATACAACCCTACCGGAATCAATCCCATCCTTACCAGAGCCTGATGAGCCTATTTGCATGCTACTCCGTCGCCGCGACATCGGCGGCTGTCGCCTTGACGCGGTTGCCGATTGGGACGGGAATTAGGCGTGGACTGCCGAACAAACAAGACGGCTTCGCCGGCGATGGTTATGCCGCCCGTGCGCTCATCCAGGTCGAGTATTAGATCCCTGCGGGGGTGATGTGTGCCTACGATCGATCGCAAAGGAAACTGCAAAAAAAAAAAGACTCGTGGGCTGCTATCTGCTGCGTGCGTTGCTACGCCCCTGCCTCTCTCCCTGGGCCATGCCACATAGGCTACGTGCGTACCTCCTGGGAGGGGGCCCCAATATTTTGGGGGCCCGGGGCGGCCGCCCCCCCTGCCCCCCTCAGGGCCGGCCCTGCCTCTGTGCCTAGTGCCT
>NC_041384.1:124022780-124033792 GCF_002162155.2 Triticum dicoccoides | reverse complement strand
GAAACTGCAAAAAAAAAAGACTCGTGGGCTGCTATCTGCTGCGTGCGTTGCTACGCCCCTGCCTCTCTCCCTGGGCCATGCCACATAGGCTACGTGCGTACCTCCTGGGAGGGGGCCCCAATATTTTGGGGGCCCGGGGCGGCCGCCCCCCCTGCCCCCCTCAGGGCCGGCCCTGCCTCTGTGCCTAGTGCCTACGTGCCGGCCCCAGCGCGACGGGGCCCGGGCGGGCGGCCCGCCATGCTGCCCTGGGCGTGCCTACGCTACGTGGTCGCCGGCGAGGCGCGGGCGACGTGGAGGCCGCCGAGGTCGGTCGCGTGCGGCGCTCGCCGACCTGCGGGACTGATTGGGCGTACCTACCGGCTGCCGTGGACACGAGTAGATCAACGTATACGTGCGTGATCCTCATCATTCTCATTTCTCTTTTCTGAGACAGAAGATCGTCATGCATGCATCCAGCTTTGCACACTGGGATGTGACTACGAAACATGGGCGTACGGCCAAAACCTCGCAAGATCTACGTGCAACCTGTATGTACGTTTCCTCATATACGTTCTCTGTATACCTTTTAAAGATTTTTCTTAGAAGGCATCCAAAATGCATTTTGGATCAGACTAATATCTAGAAAAACAAAAGGGCAGTACTACAAATGATAGACACGCAGAACGACCAGTAAAAAGGATAAATTACATTGTAAACCATACTAGCCTTCTTTTTCCTCTGTTATGCGGCGTTTGATGCATATTAAAAGTGGACGCACTGAACCAATAGTGCAAGAAAAGAACGCCTGCAAACGCCCTCGCCATATCAGGCTTTAAAGATTGTAATAGTCACCCACCCCTTGAGACGAGATTCGTTGAAGCGTACTCCAAGCAGTATATATAGGCTTGCAATCTATCACCACTAGTTTAGAGGTTTGAAGAAATTAAACTATGCCACAAAGCAACACGAAAGAGATGCTGAAGTTGCCGGACTAATATCCAGCCAATAGGTCTCCCTGTAAGACACACCAACTGCCAAGATCTAACATGAATCGACATATCTAGGACACAAACTCTCACATGTCCTTCATCGACGTAGGATCAGACGTCGTTGAGGTAGAAAGAGACTAAAGAGACCCTATTTCAATACGCCATTATCACCACCATCTTGTCGATGCCGTTCAGGGAAACATAAACTAAAGGAAAGGAAAATGAGACGGACAGGTTCCCATTTCTCTTGCCGTTTGACGAGACCGCCGGACGGATCGAGGCGGCTGACGTGTAGGAAAGCTTCTATTTGCCCTTTGAAGTTTGTTGCGGAGTTTCTCTTCCAACTTCCAAAGTTGCCTTTTACACCCAGAGGCGCACTTTTGGTGTGTGTTGTGTACCTCTGCGTGCGTGATAGACATGGTGATCGGTTGTGCACGATAGCACTGAAAGCCTGAACCGCAGACATGCACATCCACCATTAAGTAACTCGATTTACTCCACAGATATGTACGTCAACGGCGGAGATAGCACAGACCATGCTCCATCATGCCATCAACTCATTCCACTCGAGTTCAGTTTATTTAAGCACGAGGAGGAATTCATTGCAGTTATGTACTCCCTTCGTTTCTAAATATAAATTTTTTAAATTTTTTAATACGAACTACATATAAATGTATATAGACATATTTTAAAGTGTAGATTCATACATTTTACTTTGCATGTAGTTTATATTGAAATCTCTAAAAGAGCTTATATTTAAAAACGGAAGGATACTACCCCCTCCATTTTTAAATATAAGTCTTTTTTAGAGATTTTAATATGAAGTATATATGGATATATAGACACATTTTAGAGTGTGGATTTACTCATTTTACTTCATTTGTAATCTATACCGGGTATAAGCTGCTGGCACTGTCGTAAGAAAGAAAATAACGATCCCTGCTTGCACGTCGCACGCTAGCTAGACCAGAAACAATACCGCCATCATTCCGTGCCAGCAAGCACGAGGAATGCGCCAGCAAGAAACAGTGAAATACAAGTCCACATTGCAACGTGCGCGATGGAGATCACGGGGACGTGCGGCACAGTAGGCAGGTGCAATGAGCGATCGAGCAAGCCGTGGCCATCGGGCCATGCATGCATGGCCACGCACAGTGGGCGGGAAAATGATGGCGCCATGATCGCGCCGCGGCGCATTCATGCCCAGGGCGGAACAAATTCGTCAATGACAGTCGACAGCCTGACGGCGATGGTCATTAAGACCGGCCGGCCCGGCGTTGACGAGTTGCGCTTCTCCGATCCCCCCTCTCTCTCCCCCGTGGTTCATTTTCTCTGAGACAGTGTACTCCCTCTGTAAAGTAGTGATCTGAATGCTTTATACGTACTTGTTTCTTCTTTCTTTCTTTTCGAAACGGTACTTGTTTCTTCTTCTGATGTACAGGAAAAGGAGACACCAACAGTTTCTAGCTTAGTACTGGTAGCGCTACTAGCAAATCACTAGCAGTACTCATCGTGAAAATCACCAGAAGTGATTGTTTGGTGCAGTTTCTTTTAACGGATCAATTTAATTGCATTCATCGCGAAATTGAGAAGACTGACGCCTGTCCGGTCTATGGTGGGAAGATGTCCCACCCAATCGCTAGCGCCTTTCTGGCTTCGATAAACCCGAAAGTACGTACGACGTGACTATTGATAAATCCGTCTTTCAGATAAACACCACTTCGTTTCCGTGCTGAAAACTCTTGTTTTGACCTTAATTGGTTAGGCGCAAAAAAAAAAAAAAAACTTAAGTCGTTAACTTGTTGAAGACATTGTGTCCTTGTGGATGTGCCAACCTTCGGTGGCCGATCTTGACAATCAGGATGAAAATCTTTGTCTTGGCCGTCTTTGGGCGGATTGGCGATGGCGGCATGAGGGTGCTTATTCCTTATTGAAGACGTTGTTGTGAAAGAAGTTGATTTAGTCATAGATGTTTTTCATGTCATGTAATGGTTCAAATATGGTTGCATTTGTTTTATAATAATGACTACGTGCATTACAATGATACAGAGACGGAGGGTTTAACCTCCTTTAAAAAAAAGAATGAAATTGATAAAAACACTAGTGTCAGTCACCCCATGGTCCAAGCCCACCGCACACAAGCTAAAACAGAACCAGAAACAAAACATCAAGACCATGGCCAAACTTGTGAAAGGAAACGGCGACACAATGCCTAGCAACACACCTCAAACATACCCCAAGCGAGACTTCTAACAACATGACACAAGAACAGAAAAAATGTTAACAAAATGAATCTAGACGAGAGACCATGGAGGCGTCCTAGAAACATCACACAACGATTTGCCCATCCTCTCTTCCTGCTAAGAACTTCAACCGCCACCTACAGCAGCACTTTTGCTCCTTCGGCCTGCAGCACGCCTAGCCCTATCAATCGGATCATTGCATTTTTTTCTTCCTTTTTTTGAAAAGATCATTTTTATCTTTATCTATCCATTTATTTATTTATATGTATTTGTGCATATCTTAATTCCCACAGTCAAATCCCACTTCTTTTCATGTCACGTCGACTAGTCGGTCGGATCCATTTCAATATATGAGTAACTATCAATATCTAATGTGAAAGCGAGTTGGTCCAAAATCTGAGATGCACCAAACGTATGACACACATAAAGCTTTCTATTGAGCGTTACGAGAGAAAAAACAAACATGTAATTGCCTTTTCAAGATTTTGAAAGAATATGTTAGAAAAACAGGACATAATTAAGCAAAAAAGAATGAGAAAATTCTAGAAGATAAGATGTAAAGTAGGCACAATTCTCTAAATGGGAAAAGGCTTGAAAGGAAACACGAGATCGACTATTTCATCTGTATCAAAGCAATAAAAAGTAGTCATCTAAACGCTCTTATATTTCTTTACAAAGAAAGCATAAAAAAACCAGAACCCCAAACCTAAAGGATAAAGACCACACATCCATGAAAAAAGGAGTAGCTATTACTAGTAGAGATATTCTCGCAAAAAAAAAAAACTAGTAGAGAAGAGGGATGTTCTTCAATATACATCACCGTTGCATGGCTAAGCATAAGATGTACAGGCAGTATAGATCACCGCCTTACCTCTTGCAGTAAGAAGTTGATTGGCTAATTAAACTCAGATACTAGCATAATTGAGACGATAATCTTCTGAACACTTCTGAAATTTCTGGAATTTGCAAGTGACAAACATACCATACTTTATTAGCATATACTTCTTGTTCCTTGAAAAAAAGCATATATTTCTTGCACTAGCTTGGCGAGGATTGTTAGCATGAGCCCTTTGTTCTTTCAGTATCGTTTCTGTTTTTGTAAGGAAATGGTTTCAAGCATATTAAACCTAACCAATGGTACAAAACAAAACAAACCTTTCCAAAAAATCAGAAAACGTTATGAGTAGTAAATCAACATATAGCTAGGTACTTGCAATGGCTTCTTTGTCCAAAGATGACCAAGGTTGAAAATGACTCAAGCTCCAGCCGCCATTCTCTGAAGCTTTTCTAAATGCAACTTCAAGCTTATAACCTTCATCATAGACCCCACAGGCTACTCACATAAGTACCTTTTTTTTACATGAATATAACTGCTGGGATTAACACGTACAAATCCCAATCTTGAGTAGCGATTAGCATAGGACAATGACTGATTCGACTAAGTAGGAGATATATAGAATTTTCTGCAGAACTATTGGAATTATTGGTGGTCACCTTACCATCTGCAGTAAAAGATTGGCTGGCTTAGAGCATCTCTAGCCGATTCCCTAAAAAGCTACTCTCTTCATCCGGAATAACTTGTATCTATTTCTGCGATAAGTAATTCCTGACGGAGAGGGTATAAGGGAATAAATTTTCTGATTTACTCCACTAAACCGGACCTAGCTGAAGTACTAAATCCTATAAGGGAGTAAACATTTTACTCCTCTACCGAAATCCCCCCCCCCTACGGTGCCTAAAAATACCTTCCCCCGTGCTGCCGAGTAAACTTTCCTCTCCGCTCCTTCTTTCGCTCCCGCGGTGCCATTCTTCCAGCCGTAGCCTCCCCACCCACCGCAATCACCACCGATGACCGTTGCCATTGTCGGAATGGGTGGCCAAGACCCTACCACCACCCCGCTGGCCAGTGTCATCGGCGCGTCGCCGTCGGAAACCACCCCCGCTCCGCCGCCTGCACAGAGAAAAGATTGGGGATCCACAATCTTCTTCGGCCCACCAAACCGGCTGCCACTGAAGGTAACAAGGCCCGCGGGGTGGCCACTGCCTCTCGAGCGACAGTAGGCCACCCTCCTCCTGCTCTCGCCGACGAAAGCGAGCTAGGAAACTGACGACCGCGGTGTTGGCCCTCACCGAGGAGGACACGAAGAAGAACAAGAAGAAGGCCACTCGGACCATCGTCCTCGTTCGGTGACACGTGCGGCGTCTCCGGCCACCCTTACTGCCATTGCTCTGACGCGTCCGGCCGCTGCAGCCGGCAAAACGAGCCGTGGGCGCCAAGTGCTTGGGGAAATGCCTACTAGGTAAAAAAAAACCATTGCGGCTGATGCTTATTGCGGTGATTGTGGTGATGTTGGCGGTGAGGATGATTGGCATGTGTATGGTGGTGGTGGTGGTGTGGTGAGGACGGTGTTTGAGTTCGTGCTCACGCATGCCATTGGTTGGCCTCGATCCACAACATAAAACATGGTATGTTGTGGTGATTTTGGATCAAAGTTGGTGGGTGTAGTGATACTTTTTGGTTGAACTATGCATGTTTTAATTCCAGTTTCTCGATACGTGAAAATGCTTGCTAAAGGTTTATATTTATGCATGTTTATCTTCAAAAATTTGAATGCTTAGTGATATATTGTGTTCGGGATTCATGTCGTTGGGCTAAAAAAATTATGCAATTTTTTTACTCCGCTAAATTTAATGGATCAGGTAGGTCTGGCCACCGTCAGTGGAGCAAAACTTTATTCCACTAACTTTACTCAGCGGTTTACTCCTCTATTTTTTAAAGGATCACCCAGAGATGCTCTTGAAAAGCAAGCGCAACTGTCATGATCATCCTATCCTCTCAGCACTTCTCACAAGTACTTCTTATTAAAGACGTCAAGTTCCATCTAGAACGTGAGATTATCATCCTTAGGTTTGCAAGCGATAAACATAGGCATACATCACACATTATCTGCGTCCATCTCTTGCACCCGGCGAGGATTTTTTTAGCATGGACAGCTCAGCGGGGCTCCCCGATCACGCAGCCCATTTCTATTTTTGAAGAAGGAAATGAACCCGGGCATATCATCCTTGTGGTTCTCCAAGCAAGCGCTGCAAAAGTGTACATCCTTTTCCATTCTACGGAGTACATTGTACCACCACGCCACGGCATGCAATTCGCGGAATTATTGGCCCATGTACGATTATGTCCAGCGTTTTTAGGACCCGTAGGTATCTTGCCTGGCTACACAAGGGCATTTTCCCAGTGTTGGCAAATGGACCCGTGTACGTCGTCCACATGGAGGTAACTTGCAAGCAATGCTGGCAATGAGCCTTTGATTGTCAAAAGATGACCGTGGCTGAAAATGACCTTCATCTTTTGCCCATCGTTCTGAAGGCTCTGACCGAGCTAAGTTTTCTGGAAGTGTAACATGATGGAGTTTCAAGATTTTTTGTGTCATCCATGCCATTGGTGCTCGGTCCAACGGCCCAGATCAATCGAATGCAGCGTCACTGGTGCACGGCACGGTGCAGCGCGCGGAATATTCAGGCTGTACTTGCACCAACCCAGCTTGCTGTGCGCCTATATATAGAGGGCAAAGAGCACGGCTCGTATCACTGGACTCGGAGAGCTCTCGCGCCTACTCGATCGGACCTTCTTGCCCTGCTTTCTCCTCTGTTTCCTCGAGACCAAGGAAGAAGAAGAAGCCGGCCATGGTGGTCCTTGCCAAGGGCGAGCTGGAGCAGATAGCGCTGCCGGCGGCGCAGCCGCCGCTGGCCCACGTGCGGGCGGTCGACCTGTCCGCCGCGCCGGGGCCCGGGCGCGCGGCCGCGGCGCGCGCGCTGGTGACCGCGTGCGAGGAGCAGGGCTTCTGCAAGGTGACCGGCCACGGGGTGCCGCCGGAGCTCGTGCGCGCCGTGGAGGCGGCCGCGGCGGAGTTCTTCGCGCTGCCGCAGGCCGACAAGGAGGCCGCCGCGGGGCGGCCGCTCGGGTACGGCAGCAAGCGCATCGGCGTCTCCGGCGACCTCGGGTGGATCGAGTACCTCATGCTGGGCGTCACCCCCGCCGGCGCGCTGCCCGCCGCCTCCTTCGCGTCCTGGACATTGCCGTGCGCTGCCGACGCCGTCGCGGCGTCGCTGTCCGAGCCCCCCTGCCCCTTACGGTGAGTTCGTCCGTTCGCCGCCCATGCACGCTGGTCGTTTACATTCGCGCTCCGCGTTTGCACCGGCAGGCGGCACCGCCTCCCGCCGCTGACGAACACATGCACATGCACATGCACATGCACATGCACATGCCACGCCACGTTTCTTTCCCGCCCTATCATGATCTGCTCAGCTCAAAATGCGTGCTCGAACCGTCCAATCACTGTCAGTTGTTGGAGAGCATTACCTGAACTCCTAAAGCGTACCAAAGGTGAATCTTAGCTAGCAACACTAGTCAATTTAGCGTCAATGACCTTAACACGAAGCTGTAGGATTTTTTTTTGGTGGAATAGTTTTGTAGTTCCTGAAATTCCTGAAAAGCAAAATTTTGAAAATACAAGGAGGATTTCCGTGGATAAGATTGGCCTTTCGTGGCCGCGTGGAGCTTCACTATTTATCGCGGCCGACGTACGGAGGCGGCGAATCTTTACCGTTTGACTCACGTGCGGCGGCGACGTAACGGTCGGCCCGTTCCTTTCGATCACTCTCTACTTGCCGTGCTGCCCCGTTCGCACGTGTCGGCGTCGCCGCGCACCCGTGTCGACGCGCCGCCCGTCCGTCCAGCTACGTACGCACGCACGCACGCTGCCTTTCCGCCGCTCCGGTTCCGGTGACGTGCTGCCGTTTACACTCCACACTGCCGCTGCCGCTGCCGCTGCCGCGCCCCATCCCTATCCGCATCTCTTTTGACATCATCCATTAATCGGAGTCGCAGAAAAATGGTATATGGAGTGACATTTTGATGGTCCATTTTTTGTTGTCAGGGATCTTCTGGAGGAGTACGCGGCGGCGGTGCGGCGGATGGCGTGCGGCGTGCTGGAGCTGATGGCGGAGGGGCTGGGGGTCGCGCCGGCGGACGCGCTGTCGCGGCTGGTGTCGGACGCGGAGAGCGACAGCATGCTCCGGGTGAACCACTACCCGCCGCGGCCGGAGCTGCAGGGCCGCCTCCTGACGGGGTTCGGCGAGCACACGGACCCGCAGATCATCTCCTTGCTCCGCTCCAACGGCACCTCCGGGCTGGAGATCTGCGCGCGCGACGGCTCCTGGGCCGCCGTCCCGCCCGACCCCGACGCCTTCTTCGTCAACGTCGCCGACGCCCTGCAGGTACGCACACGCCCCGCTCTGCTCTGCTACCTACACTACACGGCAGGAGTACTTTTTTCATAGGGACGGACGTACGTGGTACGGTGCATGCAATGCGACGCTGCTACTGTTGCACGTCACTTTTACTGTGTGCGTGTCAAAGTCGATCGGATCTCCGGGCGGGCAAATCAGATCGAGTCAATGATGACCAGTGCCCGGTCTCGGGCCTTCTCCCGAGTGTCCACATCAAATAAGCGCAGCGGCAGCAGTGCAGCACGAGGCTACATATATAGTGCTGCGGTACTGTATATACGTGCATGCGTACAGTTACACCCAGCGCGCGATCGTGCACAGGGCCCGCCCCCTTGTGCCGTGCACGTGAAAACACTGGCACGACGCATGCTAATAATGCATGCATGCATGCATGCATGCATGAGTTAATGAGAGCAAGTTTTCCCTCGCTGTGCTCCTGCTGAATTTATTTGAGACTAGTTTCAGTTTCAGGTGCAACGCATCGTATTAATTGGGTCGGTCCTGGGGACGTGCAGGTGTTGACGAACGGGAGGTTCAGGAGCGTGAGGCACAGGGTGGTGGTGAGCAGCGAGAGGCCGAGGGTGTCCATGATCTTCTTCGGCGGCCCGCCGATGGGCGAGAGGCTGGCGCCGCTGCGACAGCTGCTAGGGGACGGCGGCCGGAGCCGGTACCGGGACTTCACCTGGAAGGAGTACAAGAGCAGCACCCACAAGGGCAGGCTCGCGGCCGACCGCCTCTGCAGCTTCGAGAACTAGCTAGCGATCGACCAGCTGTCTGACAGACTAGCTTCCGTGCGTTACGTATATATACTGCAGGCTATATACTTATGTGTTTTTTCTTTCTTTTGAGAAGAGCCTTATACTGCAGGCTATATACTTGTGTGTGTGTGTGATGCATGCATGGCCATGGTCCTAGTTAACTACTCCCTCCGTTGTTAAATATTTGTTTTTTTAGAGATTTCAAATGAACTACCACATACAGATGTAGCTCAGATGTTGTTTTAGAGATTTCAACAAGTGTCTACATACGCAGCTTAAGGAAAAGCTATTAGAAAAGCCGGTGTGTCTAGCTCTTATCTAGATGAGAAGTAACAATATTTCCGATAATTCATCCTGGAGCCCGGGCTCAGCTGCTCCCGGTCAGAAAAAAAATTCAAAACAAATACTAGAAAAATTCAAAAAATCTAATTTTTTTGTGTGGTAGATAATTTGATGCGTGAGGCCTGCTTCAAATTTCAATTCATTTGGATATCTGAGTAGGTCTCGGCAAAAAAGACAAATCGGGTCAAAACAGCTCATGAACAGTAAACTTTTTTACAGACCCTGATTTTGTCTTTTTTGCACAGACTTGCTCAAATGTCCAAACGAGTTGAATTTTTCAACGAACCTCACGCATCTAATTATCTATCACACACAAAAAATTTGGAATTTTTTAAATTTTTTTTGTATTTGTTTTGATTTTTTCCGCGAGCAAGGGTGCAGCTGAGCCCGGGTGCAGATTCGCCGCACTCCAATATTTCATTTAACTCCTACACCGCTGGATTTTACGTGGAGATTCATGAATTTCTTTCTTTCGTTTGTTAATCAAATAATGTAGGAGTTAGATGAGACTTTGCTAATCCTCATCTAGATGAGAGTTAGCAAATCCGTAGAAAAGTAGATGCAGAAAAGAACAGAAGTTGGAGCACTTAATCGGAGCAACTAGACGAAACTGGTGCTCTAACTCCGTGAGCGCAAGCATCGGTTATGAAAAGTTTATCAGGCCACCAAAAATAAACGATGTCAGCACTATTACTATATATGCAAAAGTTATCAAAAAAAATTAAAAATCACATTACTTATAAACGGCACATCAAAATTGTAATATGTTTTCATTGTTGTGTTCCTCGTTATGAGACCTTTAAAACTAAATCTCACATGAACATGTTTCGAGAATACTTCTGAAAATGAACTTACGGTGACGAAAAACGAATTCATGATATAAATTTGCTTTTCCCTCACAATCCAATAACTTGACCAATTTTACGACCGGAGTTCTCAAATCAAGTTCTTTCAAGTAGAAAATCGCTAACACATTGGTAAAGGCATTTTTATACATTTTTAGCTAGAGTTGATACATCTAAAAAATAGTTTGTAACACAAACTTGCATTTGTCACACTCCTTCCGTTCTGAAATATAAGTATTTTTAGAGATTTCAAATATGGACTTCATACAGAGCAAAATGAGTGAATCTATACTTTAAATTACATATGTAGACATCCGCATGTAGTCCATATTAAAATCTCTAGATAGACTTATATTTAGGAATAGAGGGAGTACTAATTCGCTTTTGAGAAACTACTATATGCAATAAAAATTGCACGGTGGCTATTTAATGATATGGAAGGAACTATATTCAAGGAACTTCCTTTTTACCGCCTAACATGTGTTAGGCTTATCGGTTTGTGATGGAAAGTATGTTTGTACCATAAACTTGTTTGTTATAACACAAAAGTTCTTTTTTCCT